>NC_079455.1:42090290-42140290 GCF_903798145.1 Danio aesculapii | reverse complement strand
GTGATTTGTATTGATTTTGTCGTTATTTGTGTTGTTGTTATTGTTTGTTCATTTGTGTATTGTGTGTTTATTGTTTGTGTGTCTGTCTTATGTTTTGTCTTTGTGTTTGTGCATTGTGTGTCTTTATTGTGTGATTTGTATTGATTTTGTCTGTATTTGTGTTGTTATTATTGTTTGTTCATTTGTGTGTGTGTGTTTGCTTGTTTGTGTGTCTGTGTATTGTGCATATGTTTGTGTATTGTGTGTTTATTGTTTGTGTGTCTGTCTTATTTTTTGTCTTTGTGTTTGTGTATTGTGTGTCTTTATTGTGTGATTTGTATTGATTTTGTCTTTATTTGTGTTGTTGTTTGTTCATTTGTGTGTGTGTGTTTGTATATTGCACACCTTTATTGTGTGTTTATTGTGGGTGTAGGCGCAGTGTTTTCTGAGTGTCCATATAAAGAGGGTTATGATCTGACCATCGGGACCTCAGAGAAAGGACAGAACACAGATCATGTGACTCTCCCAGCCTTCAGGTCAGTTCCTGCTGTGTGTTCATGAGCGTGATCATGAGTGTATCCTGTAACCCGTGTGTGTGTCCGTCAGGCACATGCTGGTGGTGTTTGGAGGTCTGCAGGGTTTAGAGGCCAGCGTTGATGCGGATGAGAATCTGACCGTCAGTGACCCCAGCGTGCTGTTTGACCTTTACCTCAACACATGTCCAGCACAGGGCAGCCGCACCATCCGCACAGAGGTCAGAGAATCATTTCAATTCATCTGTATTTATTTTACAGTGTACATTGTGTCAAAGCAGCTTAAATCAAGGGGTTTAAACCATAGACTGGAAAAGATATGGACGTAGTATCAGTGGCGTCACCCATTGGTTTCTGAAGAACGCAAAAGAAGCTAAGAGTAGGCGTGGCCAACGGTCACCATTTTGTTCACGCGTAATCGCACCAACCGGGGGATACCAAACAAGGGCAAAGAGGCGGAGCATGAGTGGAGCTACAGACGCCTGTGGGTTTTCCTATTGGAGAAACGCTTGATACTTTATTACCTGCGACTCGTTTGTGTTCTGACCACATGTGCTTGGCTGTACAGTATATCAATAAAGTGTTTAGACTTTTAAAAACACTATAGTAATACTTAGAGCCACTAAACACTGTTCTTATGACATTTTTCTACAGGAGGAAAATGCAATTACTTTAAAACACTTCAGTTATAGTCAGTGTTAGTAAATGCAAGGCTATTGAATAAATCCAGGCATAACACTGTATGACAATATTTCAGATGACTGTTCTAGAGCCTACAGCTAATCAATCTGTCACATTCTGGAGTGCATTACAGCTCTAAATAACATTATAAATTATCTTAAATAAAACAAATACATTTATAGAGATGGTATATAAGTGTATAATTTCACTCACCAGCGAAACAGAGGCTACGTAAATGGTTTGTGAGCACAATTAAGTGCACACAGCATACCATATCATCTGATAATTGTAAGAAATAATCCCAAAAGGAAACTGACTGTGTAAAGCCCAAGCGGCAACCTCCCGCTCTCCCTTGGGAAGCCAGTACGGAAGTAACTAAAACTGCAATTTATCGACTCGCCTTGGGGGGGCTGGCTCCAGGAAGTCCAGGTCATTTCTGACTGCAATGGGAGATTGGCCATTTTTACAGCTGATAAAAACATGCTTACAGCCTGGTACAAAAGATGGCTTTGGTGCATATAGCTATTAATACCCTTCATGACAACTGTGAGGGGGGTGAATTTTTTTTTTATAACTCATCCATTTCCTTATATTAGGTTATATTAAGTTTGCATAATTAAGGGCGTGGCCACTTTAGTGACAGCTAGGGCTCGCTGGTCGCCGTCACTTCACCTCAGCTGATTACGGCTAATTAGCTGATGAACTCGGTATAAACATCGCATTTTTGTGTTGGTTAATGTTTCTTTACACAGTCAGTTTCCTTTTGGACTTATTTCTTACAATTATCAGATGATATGAGATGCTGTGTGCACTTAATTGTGCTCACAAACCATTCACATGGCCTCTGTTTCCCTGGTGAGTGAAATTATATACTTATATTCCATCTCTATAAATGTATTTGTTTTATTTAAGATCATTTATAATGTTATTTAGAGCTGCCCTCCAGAATGTGACAGATTGATTAGCTGTAGGCTCTAGAACAGTCATCTGAAGCGTTGTCATACAGTGTTATTCCTGGATTCCATCAATAGCCTTGTATTTACTAACACAGACTATATCTGAAGTGTTTGGATGTATTTCGCGTTTTCCTCCTGTAGATAAACGTCATAAGAACAATGCTTAGTGGCTCACTGTATTACTACAGTGTTTTTAAAAGTCTAAACACTTTATTGCTATAGTGTACAACCAACCACATGTGGTCAGAACACAAACGAGTCGCAGGTAATGAAGTATTAAAGAGCCCCTATTATGGGTTTTTGAAAATGCCCTTCCATGTAGTGTGTAACACAGCTCTAAGTGAAGTGAAATGTCCAGCTAAGGCCTAAATCAGTAAGTGTACAGTGTTTAAAACTATTGATTCATCTATAAAAGAGTCGACTCATAGTGCTTCAAACGAGTCGTCTTGATAACGAGTCATTAGGTGTTTCGTGATGATGCGGCTACGAAACACAAGTAGTTGTGCGTGCAAACCCGGGAGATTTAAAATCTGCGGCCCCGCCCACTAACAGAAAAAAAGCAACACACACACATACAGAGACACACACAGACACCGGTCGAATGAAGTCACGCTGTGCAGATGGATATTATTGACAGTCTAATTAAAGATGAAACCTCAGCAATATAGCCTAGCCTTGAGCAGTTCAAGTGCTTCTGGAAACTACATGCTTAAAAAGAAGACTTCATCAGTTTGTTAAAGGAAGGATCAGTATAGACTGTCAGAACATGGATCAGTGCATCATGGATCAGTTTCTACCCCCATTTCACAAGTGTAAGTAAGTGCGATTAAAATTGTTGCCTCGTTTACTCTAGCTTGCAAATTATGTATTTAGTTGTGTTTTGTTACTTGTAACCGCGTGTGCTGTATCAGGTTAACTCTTTATATTCTCATATCGCGGTTGAAATTGAAAAGGGGGGGGGGGGGGGGTATTCGCGGATATAACTGAGGACGCGGGTGGTGAGAGAGGTGTCACCGCCGCGCCCTCTCTGTTCTGGACGCGCCGGCCCTGTGTGTGTGTGTGTGTGTGTGTGTGTGTGTGTGTGAAAGTGTGAAATGAGCAGGTAGACTGTGACAGGCTAGGAGATCTCCTCGCCAGTTCTTGGACTTTTTGCTCAATAAAATAGTTAGTCGTCAGTATTTTCTAGTCCATCGTCTGTATTTACATTCACCCACTGGCAGCCAAAATCCACTATGAAGCGTGTGTGCACTGTGACTACTTTTATATTAATGATTATCTGCTGGGCATTTCACTCTGTCTCGCACTGAAGCCTGTCAGTGTCGTCGACCAATCGCAGCAGGCTGTCATCGGTCCAATCAGAGCAGATTAGCTTCGCGCTGAGGAGGGGTTTGGGAACAAATGAATCGCTGAACGATTCATATGAGAGTCAATGGAATAATTAGGTAAAAATAAATGCAGATTATAAGACCATGACAGTGTTTTTTGACCTTGCATCCATATTAGACTGTTGTTGGAGACCCTTACAACCTAAATATGACCCTATTTCATGTATAATATGGGCTCTTTAAGCGTTCTCACAAAGTAAAGTCTGTCTGCCAGGTCCAAGCAAAATGCCAGCAGGTGTTTGTAGCTCCGCTCACTCTCCGCCTCTTTGCCCTTGTTTGGTATCCCGCCGTGGGTGCGATGACGCGTGAACAAAATGGCGACGGTTGGCCGCGCCTACTTATAGCTTCATTTGCGCTCTTTAGAAACCTATGGGTGACGTCACGGATACTACGTCCATATATTTTACAGTCTATGGTAAAGCCACATTAAACAACACAAAAACATGATGTATATGCCGAGTTCAGCAGCTAATCAGCCGGAATCGAATCAGCTGAGGTGAAGTGACTGCGACCAGCGAGACCTAGCTGTCACTCAAGTGGCCACGCCCTTAATTATGCAGACTTAATATAACATAATATAAAGAAAATGGATGAGTTATTAAAAAATTCACCCCTTCACAGTTGTCATGAAGGGTAATATTAGCTATATGAACCAAAATCGTTCTTTGTACCAGGCTGTAAACACCTTTTTTTCTGCTGTAAAGTTGGCCATTCTAACAGTGGGCTCAATAGAAATCTGCTCCATATGGAGCCAGGACTAGTGGAATTTCGATGAATTGCAGTTTCAATTACTTCTGTATTTGCTTCACGAGGGAGAGCGGGAGGTTGCCGCTTGGCAAAAACGTATCAGAAATTTACATTGAGTAATAAGATAATATCCATCATTCATCAAGTTCGAATCCTGATCCCCACATGAAAAATGACTATAAAAATAATACAGTTAAATGAAGCTGTATTTAAATAAACAAATAAAAATATTCATGTTCAAATGGTTTTATCTTGCATACAGGAGGCGCTATTGATCAGTTTATCAGGACTCCGACAGAAAATCGCATCTTCATTTCCAGACCCATCCACAGTATGACCAACAAGAAGTGCATCTTAATGGACCACAGGAAGTGCATCAACAGGTTGAGCAATCCAGACTAAATGTGCACTCAGATGTGTAAAACTGTTTCTTTATCAATGAACATTTTGTGAATCATTTCATATCGGCCCTTTATCGAAATATTAATGTATGAAAGTTGTGTTTACAAACTTAAAAATCACAAAACTGGAGCCTCTGTGTTGAAATGTATACGTTTATTTTCATAAGACAGGCATGTAAGAAACATTCATAATGAGAGACGAGCAAAACAATCGGCTCATATCATCATATCACTGCAGTCATGAGTAATCATCATCATAACAATACACACCCCTTTTATTCAGAATCAAAACGCAACACATCGTTCTGCTCAAAGGCAAGTCTGTTTCAACATTATGGGGGATTATCATGTCATGTTTGGCTCAATAATGAAAGAAATTAATGTTCAGGATATTTATAATGAGGGTTTTTACATGCTTGAGTTGACACTTGAGTTACAGCATCTATTCACTAAGAGATGGCTCACCCCCCAATAACATGAACATTTGCTGTTAATTTACTCATCCTCAGGCCATCCGAGAGGACTTTTATCATCGGCAGAGCATTAACAAAAATGTTTAGCTAAAACTGGTCATTTATAAAATGCATGTTAACTGGTACCGGCACTTTAAGAGTCAAAAAGGCAACTTAAACTGTATCCACAAATGATATAAAGAGCACAACACGGCGAACACCTCAATTGTTTCTCTATTCATTTTTAAATATAACTAATTAACCTGCATTGTTAATCCAACTTATTAAAAGAACTTTGCTTAAAGGGGATAGTTAGTGCTCCAAAAACCTTTATTAATAAAAAGGCGACAAAAAATTCTGTTATTTCTTCTGATAAACACAACAAGATATTTTGAAGAGTGTTGGAAACCTCTACCCATTGTCTTCCATAGTATTTGTTTTTCCTACTATGGAAGTCAATGGTTACAGGTTTCCAACACTCTTCAACATATCTTCTTTTGTGTTTACCTGAAGAAAGACACTCATAAAGGTTTTAAAATGAGTAAATGATGACATACTTTGTTCATTATCATCTTTGTGCAGTGAACTATCCATATAATAGCCAAATATGTGCAGGAAAACTACATTACCCATGATTCTGTGCAGAAAGTCCTCCAATCAAAGTGTAGAATGTGCTAAAAGGCACCTCAAGCTCCGCCCCCTACCGTGAATGTAATCCGAGTCTCTCTACACTTAAATAATTTGATAAAGGTATTTATATTTCACTGTAAATGTTCCAATATTTTGTTTTTTTAGCGATGCACAATATTTAAACTATCAATTCAAGAGCCGAATATGTGCAGGAAAACTACATTACCCATGATTCTGTGCAGAAAATCTACCAATCAGAGTGTAGAATGTGCCAAAAGGGACCTCAAGCTCCGGCCATTCATGTGAAAGTAATCCGAGTCTCTTTACACTCTAAAAGTTCTTAAATAATTTGTTATATGTATTCATATTTCACAGTAAATTTCCAAATATATTGTTTATTAGTGATGCACAATATTTCAGCGCCCATACCTTTGACCAATCAGTGATTTTCTATAGTATTGTATGAGCCTGAATAAAAAATAAGCCAATAATTAGACATTTTGTCCATAAATCGATTTAATTTAGAGTTGTATGCCACTCAATCACAATTTGTAGACCTTGATTTCTCATCTAGATTGACATTTATCTGGCTATATATGCATCAATTAATGGCCTCCGCATATATATAGAGGGATGGCTGACGTCAAACTGACATTTCAACAGTGTCGAGATCCCGAAGCACAAGTGTTTCGAAACACTGCACCGAAGCATGATTCAAAACACCAGGTCACGTGACTAAAGTGATTCACGTGACTAAAGCGATTCGAGGCCTGGCGAATCTGTTTGATTGATAGGGTCGGGAAAAAAACTCTTATCATGTAATTTAGTGGACTGTGCGTGTGCACAGAGTAACCAATACGAGTTTGAATCCCGATTTGTACACATACTCTGAAAGTATGACTTGATGTATTTTAATAATGTTACTTTATGACCAAAACAAGATATATTTATTCACAAAGTGTTTCATGAAGGCTCACCATTATATATAAATCCAGATCTGCTAAAATGTTTATATTGGTGCATTTAAAATTTCTATAATACCAGACAACTTCTATTTCTTAGCTTCAAACCAATGTTTGTTGTGCTGTTATTCTCATCGTCACTGGTTGCTTTGGTTCATAGCTTGTAACTCTTTAACAAAGATGTACAAAAAAATAGTAGTAATAAAAAATAACCAATGCTGCTTCAAAAGAGTGGGTGGACAGTGGTTATTCAAGACTAATCAAAAGTAAAAATAAAAGTTTGTGTTTACAAAGTTTACAAAGTAGTACACAAATTTATGTGTACTATGTATTTATGTGTAAATGCACAAATCCATGAATATAAAATGTTTATATTTATATACACTCATTGGCCACTTTATTAGGTACACCCGGTTTGGACCCACTTTTGCCTTCAGAACTGCTTTATTCCTTCATGGTATAGATTCAACAAGCTACTGGAAATATTCCTTAGAGATTTTGCTCCATATTGACATGATAGCATCACACAGTTGCTGCAGATTTGTCGGCTGCACATCCACGATGCGAATCTCCCTTTCCATCACATCCCAAAGGAGCTCTATTGGATTGAGGTCTGGTGACTGTGGAGGCCATTTGAGTACAGTGAACTCATTGTCATGTTCAAGAAACCAGTCTGAGCTGATTCACACTTTATGATATGGTGTTATCCTGCTGGAAGTAACCATCAGAAGATGGAGACACTGTGGTCATGAAGAGATGGACATGGTCCGCAACAATACTCAGGCAGGAATGTAGCCTCTGTTTGAATTGTAGCTTCAGTTTCCTGTTCTTAGCTGTCAGGAGTGGCACCCCGTGTGGTCTTCTGCTGCTGTAGCCCATCCGCCTCAAGGTTGGACGTGTTGTGTGTTCAGAGATGCTCTTCTGCAGACCTTGGTTGTAACGAGTGCTTATTTGAGTTACTGTTGCCTTTGTATCAGCTGGAACCAGTCTGGCCATTCTCCTCTGACATCAACAAGGCATTTGCGCCCAAAGAACCACCGCTCACTGGATATTTCCTCTTTTTCAGACCATGCACTGTAAACCCTAGAGATGTTTGTGCATGAAAATCCCAGTAGATCAGCAGTTTCTGAAATACTCAGACCAGCCCGTCTGGCACAAACAACCATGCCACATTCAAAGTCACCTTAAATCACCTTTCTTTCTCATTCTGATGCTCAGTTTAAACTGCAGCAGATCGTCTTGACCATGTCTACGTGCCTAACTGCATTGAGTTGCTGCCATGTGATTGGCTGATTAGAAAATTTCATTAACGAGCAGTTGGACAGGTGTAATAAAGAGGCCGGTGAGTGTATAACAGTACATATTAATAAATTAATATTTAAAGTATATACATGTTTGTTTGTGCATTTACATACACAAAAACAAAAAGCACATGCACATTTAGTACATACATGCAAACATTTATTTTGTACTACCACATTTTGTAGTGGTATTAATATTTAATTAAAAGAGATTAACTGTTGAATCAGAAAATAAGCAGATAAAGGCAACACAAAATATGGCAATGAAGCGAACAATCATGTTGTGCAAGAAACAGATCATAATATACAACATTATTACCTTTAATTTCACAGCCTAGGCTTTTTTTTAATGCTATTGTGTTTAGTTGTGTTAGCCAATTTATAATGCCGGGTCACACTTGAGGTTGAGCATGCAAATTTCTGTCATACGGCATTGCAAAAAGGGACTGGATTAGACATTAAAAAAGCGAGCGATCGCTCCATATTTTCTACATTTCTGTCCAGAGAGGTCATGTTTAGATCCTCGATTGGTCTCACGCAGTCAAGTGATGCGATTTCGCAGGTCAGAGTTCACCAAGCTTGAACTTTGCAACGCAGTGAACTGCGAAACTTGAGGCACGAGATTGCGTTTCTGGTCTGATGCATTCACGTGCATATGAATGGAAGTCTATGAGGCAAAAAATGCAGTGTGACCGTGGCTTTAGTGATGTAAAAGGATTGCATGTAATATTCATTTAAACGGCACCAAACAAACATGGAGTTTCCATTGACAGTGATTTGGTTTAAAGTCTCACATTCTTTTTTGGGGTTTACTTTGTGGAAAAATAATAATAATAATAAATACCAAAAGCACCGATGCATTGCAGAAATATCTTGTATTTCCTGAGGGAGAGTAAATTACCCAAATTTTCCATTTGTGTGTGACCTCTTCCGTTACTGCAAATGAACTTGAGCGGCTTTTTTATTTATGCATTCATTTTCCTTCAGCTTACTCCCTTTATTCATCTTGGGTCACCACAGCGGAATGAACTGCCGACTTATCCAGCATGTGTTTTACACAGCGGATGCCCTTCCAGCTACAACCCATCACCGGGAAACATCCATACACCCTTGCATTCATACACACACACATAAACTACAGCCAATTTAGTTTACCCAATTCACCTATAGCACATGTGTTTGGACTGTGGGAGAAACCGGAGGAAACCCACACCAATGCGGGAGAACATGCAAACTCCACACAGAAATGCCAAGTGACACAGCTGGGACTCAAACCAGTGACCTTTTGAGGCGACAGGGCTAACCACTGAGCCACAAAAAAAAAGGCAAAACATTTAAAGCAGCGCATTAGTTACTACCACTAGCGCTTACCGACGACAACCAGAGCTGTCCAATGAAAGCACAGTGCCATAAACAGCATCGTCCAATGAGAGCGGAGCATTCACAACAGTCATTTGAAAAAAAAGCTACTGGTGTAGAAAGTGAAGCGTGACTTCTTTTGAATGAGTTTGTTTACACACTAACAGCATTAGTCAGAGAGATTCAAGTGGAACAAATGATCCATAACAGTAAAATTACTCAGTAAAAAGGCCTCTACACACCGCCAACGCCACGCAAACAGCAACACTACGTTTGAGATTGTTCTTGAGAATATAGTACATTTGATTTATTTAGTCAGTGTGATTAAGATGTGCCCGGGTCAAGTTAAGATTGAATTAAATTCAACGTCAAGCTTATTTTAGGTCCAGGAAGATGTAGGTCTGTCACAATAATCAATATATTTACTAATCGCACAATACATGGACACCTCAATTATTTTTGGTGATGCAATATATATCGCGCATACATAGTAACCAATTATAGCTATATCTCTCTCTCTCTCTCTCTCTCTCTCTCTCTCTCTCTCTCTCTCTCTCTATTGGAGGTGTCAGTGTCCAACGCGCAATGTATTGTGTGCAATATCATACGGGAAGAATCTACACTTCAGAATTTTACCGGAAATAGTAAACCAATAGTAAACCATCCGGGAACCTTGGGCTTACTCTTTAACATACTACGATTTGGGACATACTAATTCTATTTTAAATACTATTCAGCAAGAATGCGAATTGGGACGCAGCACAAGACTCTTGTGGACACCTTGATTACTTGGATCAGCTGTGTTTGATTAGGAGTTGACTTTGAGACCTAGGATCTAGAACATTTAGTGCAACAATTACTACTGTAGATTTTCTCTGTTCATACAGTGCAGTTTATGTGCATCATATACAGTGTTTAATTGTTATGAAGATTCTGTTGTGACTCAAAATAGTGTTGAATGTAGAGCCAGTTTACAAATTTGGTGGCGAAAAATGACCCGAACATCATCATCATCATCATCATCTACTGCAGTGTTTCCCAACCCTGTTCCTGAAGGCACACCAACAGTACACATTAAGAGACTCCAACACCTGAAGTTAATAGGTAAGAAAAGGGAGACATCCAAAATATGTACTGTTGGTGTGCCTCCAGGAACAGGGTTGGGAAACACTGATCTACTGCACAGGTGTCAATGCCTGTTCCTAGAGGGCCTCTGCACAGTTTAGTTTCAACCTTAATTAACACAGCTGATCAAAATGAGTCCTTCAGGCTTGTTTGAAACCTACAGGTAAAGCTACGGTCACACTGGGCTTTGTGTGTGCGAAATTCTGTCATACGGCGCTGCGAAAAGGGGCGGGATTAAACAAGATGATTAGACATTAAAAAAAGTGAGCGATTGCTCCATGTTTTAAATTTCTGTCCAGAGAGGTCTTATTTTGATCCTCGATTGCTCTCACGCAGTCAAGTGATGTGATTTCGCAGGTCAGAGTTCACCAAGCTTGAACTTTGCATCGCAGCAACATGCGAAACTTGACGCATGACCCCGCGTTTCCGGTCTGACGCATTCGCGTGCGTATGAATGGAAGTCTATGGGAAGAAAAGCCCAGTGTGACCGTAGCTTAAGTGTGTTGAAGCAGGGTTGGAACTAAACTGTGCAGAGCTGCAGCCCTCCAGGAACTGGCTTTGACACCTGTGATCTCCTGGATGTTTTAATGATGCTTGACTGAGCTAGAAATTAATAATATGCTGTTCTAGAATGTACTAAAACTTGTACATTAGGTTTCGTGTTTCACATGACGTGTTGGTGTAGATATAAACAGCTATTCATCCTAATAGTTTTCCCAAAAGTGTGCAAAACGATGACCTAAATCGCTCATTTAGAAATGTGTTTTTACACTTGTAATAATGTCTTGTTTTAGAGGATCTTTAAAACCATATAAACTTGTAAAAATATTACCTTTTAATTATTTTGGAATCGTAATTTACATCTTATTTACAAAAACATAAAATCCTGTAAACTATTACTTGTTTTGTAATCAATTCCTTATATCTGGTGATTTTACATAGCTAACATTCAAATGTGTTGATTGTGCCATAAGATGTGAATGAATCTTCAGTTTGGCAAGCACTTTCCCTCTCTTTCTCTTTTCAAAAGGCCTCCTTTGTCTTCAAAGAAGTGGATTATGGGTAAAAAAATTATAATAATAAGAGAACGCATAGGAGAATTGACGGCAGTAATATGTAGATGTATTTCAGAACACCATGCTAAGCGTCATCAAATTTCCAAAGATTGTCCATCCTTCAATGCTTCATACTGGATCTTGGTATGGCCCTCCATTTTGGCTCAGCCACTTATTCACCTAATAGAGAAACTAGCAGCAATTCTGGAGGCAATGTGGTAGCCATTTTGGATCAGGCTGTGAAACGCAGAGGTTTTGCTCACCATGTTGGGCTGGTGTAGCTGATGTTGTAGAGTTTTGCCCAGCGCGCAAACACTTGTTTCTCTGTGATGAAGCGGTGGTGTGAGCCGCGGAGCCCCCTCTCGTTCTGGAGGTACGTCACACACTCGTCTGGACCTCTGGGCTTGTAGTAGTGATATGGCATCCGCTTGGGTTGAGGACGTCTGCTTCAGGAAAACAAAGCAATCAGGCGATATTGAAATTTATGTATTTAAAAGTGCGATATATGTATTAGGGCTGCACGATATTGGAAACATTCTAGCATTGCGATATTTTTGGGATTTTGCGATATATATTGCGATGTACAATTTCACAATAAGACTTCATATCTCTATTTGGAAAGAATCTATAATGTTAGATCGATTGGGATGTTTCTGCAGTGGGATTTTACCTCTATAAATGCTAATAAACAATAAATAAACTTTTTGGGGTCTCCCGACACCTTTTCGACATTGGTTGGTGCTATTTGCAGTGAGTTCTGTATTTGCATGTGTTGAGTATTTTCATGCATGTTTAGTCAGATATTGATGAATTAATGTTTACTATTTGCATCTCCATAAAATCTAATAAACAATCTATAAATTTTTTGGGGTCTCCCGACACGTTTTCGTTGTGATCCGAGCTATTTGCAGTGCATTTCTCTATTTGCATGTGTTGAAAGTATTTTCATGCTTGACAATCTATAAATACAATCAAGGAAAAGATACAATTGAAATAAAGTGTTTCATCGATTCCCGAGTTTTAACAGTAGACTAAAATAATCGTAGTTTAAAGTCACTAAAGGTACAATTTCTTTTACCTGAATGTTCTATACACAGGCAACAAAAACACATGCACATCATAAATTATATTACAAACTCCACATTGCATATATCCTGTCATGTGACTATTGCGTAGGATCACATTGTGATATCGATGCTGAAACGATATATTGTGCAGCCCTAATATGTAGGATTGACTTAAGGATTGCAGGCTAAATACAAAATTTCTTTTCTTTTATACACGTCCGCTTTAATGACGACTACATGGACACAGAGGTTGTCCGCAAATTGACCTTACACTAAGCTGATCAGTTTACAGGGTTTTAACAAGTCAAATTGAAAACGTTAGACTAATCTGAAAAAAATTGACTCATACAGCACTAAATTCTTTATATATAGATATAATTATATATATATATATATATAATTATTTTTTACGGGTTTTCACCTTTATTAGATAGGACAGTAGAGAGTATTGACAGGAAAGTATGGGGAGCAAAGAGAGGGGAAGGATGGGCATAGGACTGCGAGGCGGGAATCTAACTCGGGTCGCCGTGAGCACCGGAGTGCATGTGTCGACGCACTAACCATTACACCACGGGCGCCGACACAGCACTAAATTCTTAGGATTTTTTCTAATTTGCCTGGTTGGCCCAGAGGAAAAGATTTTTTACTTGCCATATCTAAAAAAATTATATTTTTTTGACCAAAAAGACAAATTAATTATGCTGTATTTTCCATTAAGACAACCTGGGATGCTGTAATATAATAGGATAAACTGGCAGTGGGCTGGTTATAGAGGCCAAAACGAAGACAGATACAGAAGGCACATTTTCAAAGCAGAATAACTGACTTTAGCATTGTTTTTCAGATAAACAAGCACATTCACTTAAAGGTGCAATATGTAAGTTTGACGGCCAGTGGTTGAATTAGGTATTGCATTCCTGGATCAAAACAAACACGAGCGTAGGTTGCCAGATTGAGGACCAAAAGGAGCTGATGATCTGATGATCAAGCCTAAAGGCTGCTTTAAACTGTGTTCTAAATAAAAGCAAAGGCACATGATAGAAGGAATATTTTACATATTAAAGGAGTTTTTGTTCTAACCAACACCTGAAATATATATTTTAAAAATGGCTTTTATTTCTCAGCTGAACAACAGAAAACTGACAATGATCAGCTCAGCTACACCTCATGTGCTTTATTCAGTGTTAAATGACAATAATGTGAGTTTGAATGCCATTTTACATGACATTTATTACCATACTACTGAAAGCAGCAGCAGATAAATCACCTCAGATCTGGAAAATAAAATAAACAGTTTGAAATTGAACTTTAAAACTGTGAAAGAATACCAAACCAACACATATCAGTGATTCAGCATCTACATTTAATAATGTTAAAGAGGTTTAATATGTATTATTTAGATCATAAACCTTATCATTTTGTAAGCGTGAATGCCTCTCAATAGCTGTATTTAAATTTCGGTCATGTTTCGTCTGGTGCAAACATCCAAATCTGCGTATCGCTGCAAATCTTGTCACGTAGCGTGTTGTTAAGACGCAGGGTTACAATGTAACCTACTCATCTAATGTTTATGCTCGTAATATTTATATTATTTGCTAATTATGACCCTCATGTGGAACTCCAAATCTGCGTCTCGTTTCAGAGTCTACTACTGTCCACCAGTCACATTTTGGTCACGGACACATAATGATTCGAGAGCCTTCCTGACTGAATGAATGAAATATGCTGTTTTCCACCAAGGCAACCCGGCTGCTGAAACATAATTGGCTAAAGTGGCAGTGGGCGGGTTTAAGGGACTAGGGTTGCACAGTTTACCAGTACTATGGTTGTATCGCAATACAATGGCTCCAAAATGCTGGCGGTGCCACTGTAGTTTGTAAACGGTAGTTAACAACAGTCATTAACAGTCTATCTACAATAGATAATGTTGGATGTGGAAAAGTCACTAAAATGCTCACACATTTGTACAACCATAGACCATTTAATTTTAAGAGTTTGTGGAGCCCTTTAAGGTTGCACGATCTCTGATGTTTTCTGACTTTTCAAATGCACATCTGAATTGGCTCATTTCTGTTTCTCTCAATACGATTTCATAGCTACAACAACCGCGACAATCTCTTAAAAAGAACAACTCGAAGTGGAATTTTGAATGACTTTGGATTGTTAGCTGACTGAAAAAAAATAAATAAATGAAAAACTCAAAATAGCAACAGGAAACATTGAAACTAAATTTTACCACTACATATAGCCTAATTTTGTTGGAAAAATGCTTTTGTAACAAATTTCATTTGGTATAATTTGTATCTTTATTTTAATGTATTTTTTTATTGGTCATTTATCTACAAAATAAACAAAAAGAATAAATTTTAGCTGAAGTGAGGTGCAAATAATGCTTTTTTCAATAATAAGGGAATTAATAATTAAATTCAAGACCTTTTATAACATGTAAAATATAGTATTTGACAATTTTCTTTATAGTTTGAGTTATGAAATACACTATCGCAATACTACTTGGCATTATGATACTTCAGCTAGTATAGTATCGTCAGATGAATTAATGGTATCGCGACAACCCTATAAGGGACTAAAACAAAGACAGGCATTCCGGCACCTAACTCACATTTCAAAAGCAGAATATCTGACTTCAGCATTGTTTTTCAGATAAACAAGAATGCTCACTTAGCATGTTTCTTAAATATCTGCAAAGATATTATGGTATTTTATGCTTTAGAAGAGTCAAATACTCGCATACAGCACCTTTAAATAAATGCCGATGTTTTCACGGCTGTCCAACTCAACTTTAAATTATTAAAAGATGAACGGATTCTTACCCACAATAGTTTGGTGGCACCATACCATAAACCTTTATGTTGTCACACATCTCTATGGCGATCACCATGGTGAACCAACCGGTGCTTAACCAGGACTGGGACTTTTTTCTGTGAAAATAGAGAAAAAAAATAATTCACACATCGGCCACTTTATTAGGTACACCTTACTAGTACCAGGTTTGACATCTTTTTGCCTTCAGAACTGCCTTAATCCTTCATGGCACAGATTCAACAAGCTACTGGAAATATTCCTCAGAGATTTTGCTCCATATTGATCTGATAGCATCACGCAGTTGCTGCAGATTTGTCGGCTGCACATCCACGATGCTAATCTCCCATTTCACCACATCCCAAAGGTGCTCTATTGGATTGCGATCTGGTGACTGTGGAGGCCATTTGAGTACAGTGAACTCATTGTCATGTTCAGGAAACCAGTCTGAGATGATTCACGCTTTGACATGCGCATTATCCTGCTGGAATTAGCCATCAGAAGAGCCATCATAAAGGGATGGACATGGTCAGCAACAATACTCAGGTAGGCTGTGGTGTTGACACGATGCTCAATTGGTACTAATGGACCCAAAGTGTGCCAAGAAAATATCTCCCACGCCATTACACCACCACCACCAGCCTGAACCATTAATACAAGGCAGGATGGATCCATGCTTTCATGTTGTTGCTGCCAAATTCTGACCCGACCATCTGAATGTCACAGCAGAACTCGAGACTCATCAGACCAGGCAACGTTTCTACAATCTTTTATTGTCCAATTTTGGTGAGCCTGTTGGATAGGTGTACCTAATAAAGTGGCCGGTGAGTGTATGCGTGTATAAAGGTATCTGTACATTTACTCAAGTGCCAAATTTGTGTCAAATCACTGCTAAAAAGCCCAAAAACACACAATCAAACACGCTATGGTGATTTCACCTGTCTCTGCCGGTCTCCTTCTGGAAAAGCGCATCAAACTTCTGCATTTTACTGGGTGAGATGAAGAAGAAGGACAGGTTTCTGTAGCTCATGCTGACTCTTTGGATGAGGCGGTACAGCGTTCCCTTGGCTTCCCGGCTGATCTTAGAGGACGGGCCCCAGAAAATGATGATGGGGTTTTCGGACCGGTTGAGAAACTCTGCCGGCTTGCGGACCACGCTGAAGACGCTGGAGTGAGCCACGACGCGAACGGTGGTCCGGTTGCCCACATCTGACTGGTGTCCGGAGGTGGGAGCATTGTTCATGCGGAAAACGCACTGCGTTCGGTCGATCTCCTCGCCCGCCTGAGAGCCCAACACGTGACTGGAGCTGGTCACTAATGCACAGTGATGGCAGTGCAGGTTCAGGCTCTGAAACACACGATTCAGAAAATACAGTTAAAGATGTAGTGATTAGAATTTTTCTAATATTTCCCAGATGATGTTTAACAGAGCAAGGAATTTTTCACAGTATTTCCTATAATATTTTTTCATCTGAAGCAAGTCTTATTTGTTTTATTTTGGCTATTTTGACCATTGTAAGGTCAATATTATTAGCCCCCTTAAGCATTATTTATATTTAGTCTACAGAACAAACCACTGTTATACAATGACTTGCCTAATTACCCTAACTTGCCTAAATAACCTAGTTATGTCTTTAAATTGCACTTTAAAGCTTAATAGTACTAGTATTTTCAGTAATATCTAGTAAAATATGTACTGTCATCATGGCAAAGATAAAACTTTACACAAAATAGATGAATAATAATTATTATGAATTAATAATGAGTTAAGGCGTGCACTAATCATGAACTAACTTTAACTACAACATGAGTTGCAATAGTAAATAATGGCTAGCTAAATTAATTGTTAGTACATGTTGTTGATTAACTAATTGTCATTAATTTACATTTAAGTTTAAGATAAATGTAACCAACATGAACTCACGAGCTGTTAATGTATAATTATGTCATGACTTTACTTGACGGGGCACATCACCATTAGCTCATCCTTATCTACTCATCAACTCCTGTGTTTAAACTGCTCATGGTGACAGTAGGGATGTGCACATTGATGCTCCAGTATCGATATATCGATACACAGAAGCTTTTAATTTTGGTATCGATATATATTTTTTTAAAGTATCGATATTTTAATTATTTCTGCATAACTGAATGTTTTAGTGCTGTGTACAGGATTATCAGTGACGCTATGTATACAAGACGTTACACCAATTAATCTGCGGAGGAACGTGACGCTAGCGAACATGTGCCTTTCAGATAACTTACGTACTCAACACACGCAAGTCGCAGATGTCTGCATTACGGAATGACACGATGGCAGAGATGTAACGCAGTGTGTTGTGGTGCTCATCAGCTGAAAAAGCGTTGCACGAGCAATATGTGATAAAGTCGTACACAGCAACAATACAAGCAGCATTTGTAAACACAGACAACACAACCTGAAACTTATAAAGCGGAACAAAAACAAGCTGCCCAGTGTTGCTCTGGCAAAACATTTGTAGCAAAACATTTGAGCAAAGCATTTATAGAGTTAACATAAAAAAAAACACACACACACACACACTTATTTGATCTTTGCCATGATAACAGTAAATAATATTTTACTAGATGTTTTACAAGAACCTTCTATACAGCTTAAAGTGAAATTTAAAGGCTTAACTAGGTTAATTAGGTTAACTAGGCAGGTTAGGGTAATTAGGCAAGTTATTGTATAACGATGGTTTGTTCTGTAGACTACCAGAAAAAATATAGCTTAAAGGGGCTAATAATTTTGTCCTTAAAATGGATATAAAAAAATTAAAAACTGCTTTTATTCTATCCGAAATGAAACAAATAAGACTTTCTCCAGAAGAAAAAATATTATCAGACATACTGTGAAAATTTCCTTGCTCCGTTAAACATCATTTGGGAAATATTTAAAAAAGGAAAAAAAAACTCAAAGGGGGCAAATAATTCTGACTTCAACTGTATGCATGCGTGCGTGCGTGCGTATGTATGTTTATATATATATATATATATATATATATATATATATATATATATATATATATATATATATATATATATATATATATACACACACACACACACACACACACACACACACACATATATATACATAAATATACATAATTATATTTGCTATATATATATATATATATATAGCAAATAGTAGTATAGTATTATATATATATTTAAAAAATACTATACTACTATTTGCTATATATATATATATAATAATAATAATAGATATTAAATAGAAATAAATAAAATAAGAAATCAGCTCTCTTTCTCTCTCATTACTATTAGGTGAATAAGAATAAATACAAGTGTGTGTATGCATGTGTATCTGTGCAGTGTGTATATACACATTATGTATGTGTATGCAGTGTGTATATACACAATATGAATGTGTGTGCGTGTATGTATATATATCACACATACACGCACACACTACAGTGTATATATGTAATGATTTTTTAATTAACATTATTTTGAAAAATTACATTGACATTTTAAATAACAAGTGGTATCGGTATCGTAAAAATTAACAAAAATAACGGCATCGCCCATTCCTAGTTGACAGAACACTTTTTTTATTGATATTCAGTGTAAACACACTGGACGGACGTGCATAAGAAGTTTGAGTAGTTAAGAATGGGTTAATGATGATGTGCCCCTCCAAGTAAAGTCATGATATAATTACACATTAACTTGTCATGAGTTCATGATGGTTAAATTAAGCATAAACTAATGTGGTAATTAATACATTCATTAACAAACAAGCATGTGCTAACAAGTAATTGAGGTAGCCGTTATTCACGCATGAACTCCTGTGACTCCTGTTGTAGTTACATTTATTTCATGATTAGCGCATGCATTAACTCATCATCAGTCCATAATAAAGTAATGTTTAGTTTACATATTACATTATTAATGTATTGTTTTGTAAAGTGTTAGCAATAAAAGAAATCAGTTATTGGAAATTAGATAAAAACTATTTTAGAAATGTGTTAAAAAAAAAACAATTCTAAAATCAAAACTAATCATTGGATTTATTGGTGCACATTGCTAGTTTTGTGCTGAACAATTCCTCTGTTCATGTCATTAGGAAAAACGATAGTTTGCCCTTGTAATCTTCAGTTGAAATCTGCACATGCACTTCCTGTTTGTTTCCATTTAAATTCTCAGATTAGGTCAGTCTGAAGTATTGGGCGGGGTTACACACTTAAACACGCCCCTCCAGTTGTCAGTTTTGATAACAGACTAAAATGGTGAAGAGGAGGAGGAGTCTGTTAGGTTATAATAACTCTCCCCAAACCCTTTACCCCATCTTTCAGTATAAAATGCCTACGTTATTACATCTAATCAGCTTACAGTAGAAAAAACAACCCACGTTTACTGAACTGCATCACAATATAAAAAAAAAATGGTCACAGACTTTAGACAGCACTTAGAAAACATTTGATGAATTAAAATTTCACAGTAAGGCTGAAAATGTTGTATTCAACGTATATTTAAAATAAATAAATAAATAATTGTGTAAACCGCGTGATCACCTTGTTGCCGTAAACAGGGAGGTATCCGTCTTTTCCAGCCCATTTCTTGAGGTTGGTGGTTTTAAGCGTGTGGTGGATTTGACGGAAGTTGCTAGTCTTGAAGGATCTGGAAAGGTCAGCTGAGCTGCTGGAGCTGTAGAGGATGAGGAGCGTCGTGATGAGAAAAATCGCTCCGTAAATCACCATCCGCTGCCCCTGCTGCCATTGCTTAAAACACACACAAACACAATTAGGGCTGCAGGATATTGGAAAAATCTGATATAGCACTATTTTATTTATTTTTCTAATAAATCTTGCGATATGAATAGTTTCACATGATAGTTTTAATAGCTCATGGTTTGCTGGAGAATCTAACAGTATTCCTCTACGGAAAATGAATAATCACAATGCATTAAATGCTTTACTTTGCCTTGTTTATAGTCCAAATATTAAAAAAAAATCTTTGATCAAGTATAAATATTGCTTTTGAGAAGAAATAAAGTCAAAATTACGAGTTTTTCCTTAAAACAAGCAAAATGATCTGCCAGTGGGGTGAGTTAAATAATCTTGTTTTCACTTTGAAATAGATATTTAGACTAGAAACAAGGCTGAATAAAACTTTGTGCATAAATCATACACTGTAAAACCCAACAGTCACCTTTATCAAATGAAATGAGTGTAGTTAACTCAAAACGTACTGAAAGTAATTCTACTCATTTGAAAATAGTTTTTAACTCTGTGTTAAAGGTAATGAGTTATTTAAATACACTGTAAAACCCAAAAAGTTAAGGTAACTCAAACCATTTGAGGAAACCGATTGCAACAAACCATTTAAGTTCAAAAACTAATCCTAATGAGTACTGTGAACTTACTCTATTTGAGTAAATGAAGCATTTTGAGCACAGTAAACCTCAATAAATGGAGAACTCAAACCAACTGAGTACTGTAAAACCCAATGAGTTAAGGCAACTCAAACCGTTTGAGGAAACCGATTGCTACAAACCACTTGAGTTAAACTAACTTACATGAGTCCTGTGAACTTACACCGTTGAAGTAATAAGGTGTTTAATTAACTCTTTACCTTCAACACTGAGTTCAAAACTCTTTTCAAATGAGTAGAATTAACTTTCGGTCAATTTTGAGTTAACTGCACTCATTTCAATTGATAAAGTTGGCTGTTGGTTTTTACAGTGCACCTCATTACTTCAACTTAAATGGAGTAAGTTCACAGTACTCATGTTGAACCGCCAACTTATCCAGCACGTTTTACGCAGCGAATGCCCTTCCAGCTGCAACCCAGTACTGGGAAACATCTATAAACACTCACACACATACACTACGGTCAATTTTAGCATACCCAATTCACCTATACCACATGTCTTTGGACTTGTGTTGGAAAGCTGAGCACCCGGAAGAAAACCCACGTGAACACGGGGAGAACATGCAAACTCCACACAGAAATGCCAACGGACCCAGCCGAGGCTCGAACCAGCGACCTTTTTGCTGTGAGGTGAACGTGCTACCCACTGCACCACCGCATCGCCCTTACTTTTATCATTTATTATAAATTGTAATCTCTCTCTATTTGAATTATATTTACCTTCTCTTTAAGCCAGCGGTGCAACTTTTCTTATGAAGGGCCAAAAACAAAACTTGACTGAGGCTAGTGGGCCCAAGGTAAATATAGTTGCCATGGGTAATTTCTAAATTTATTTAATAATATTTAAAAACAACTAGAAAACATTGCTTTATATTAATACAACATAATTTTTGTACATTTTATAATGAACTTATTACAGAAAAAAAACAACATTTATAACAGAATGGAGTTAGACTAGTTTTTGCCTTGATTTGCTCACCGATGTCTTTGCATAGTCCTCTATCCGTCAAGTGACAGTATTTACATTTTAACAAAATCATTCATTTACAACATTTAATTAAAGTTAGCTTTTTTTGTAGCTCAGCCATAAAACAAAAAAAGGTTACGTCAAATTAGAAATGACAATCTATTTTAAAGGCATTTTCCCCAGCCCTCTCCATCATTCTCACTCTTCTCTCAGACGGGACGGTGGGCCAAACCAAAGGTTACAATGGACCAACTTTGGCTATCTCTGCTTTAAACCATTAATCAAACATTGGTACCACTTCTTTCCATCTCTGTTTTATGTATATATATATATATATATATATATACACATATACACACACACACACACACACACACAAACACACAAACACAGTTGAAGTCAGAATTATACGCCCCCTTTGATTTTTTATTATTTTTTTCCTCTTTTTTTAATATTTCCCAATTTATGTTTAACAGGTCAAGGATATTTTCACAGTATGTCTTATAATATTTTTTCTTCTGGAGAAAGTCTTATTTGTTTGATTTCGGCTAGAATAAAAGCAGTTTTAAATTTTTTAAAAGCCATTTTAAGGACAATATTATTAGCTCCTTTAAGCAATTTTTTTTCTCAATAGTCTACAGAACAAACCATCATCATAGCATAACTTGCCTAATTACCCTAACCTGCCTATTTAACCTAATTAACCTAGTTAAGCCTTTAAATGTCACTTTAAGCTGTATAGAAGTGTCTTGAAAAATATCTAGTCAAATATTATTTACTGTCATTATGGCAAAGATAAAATAAATCAGTAATTAGAAATGAGTTATTAAAACTATTATGAGTAGAAATGTGTTAAAAAAAAATCTCTCTATTAAACGGAAATTGGGGGAAAAAATTAACAGAGTCTAATAATTCTGACTATATATATATATATATATATATATATTTATTTGTTTGTTTGTGCGAGAACCATGGACAAGTAGATGGAGTTTTCATCTTTAAATATGCATACTTTATTTAACCAGTGCATATACAAGTTAAGAATAACTTTAAAATATATAATCTTTTTTTACTCACTTTATCTACGAGCTGCAGTCTCATTCTCCGGCCACTCTTCTCTCAGGTTTCAGTTCTCATGCCTGGACAGAGAGAGAGAGAGTGAAACTTGAGCATTTTCAGTGCTATCATCAAGCTTCTGAGACAGACACACGCGCAGCCAAACCTGTGTGTAAATAACATGTCAATTCAATTAATATTATACTCCGAAATAACATGCATTAAGTTTCTTCCCTTTTGTCTAGGGTTAGGAATGGAAGTAACAAATGAACTACGTTTAGAAATAAACTAAAAGAATATAAAAAAGGATGAAAAAAGTGAAGGGATCGCTTCAGTTCTCGGCCCCAGAGATGTATCAAACACAAGTGAGTACATTTCAAATCGTTTATATTGAATCAATGAAGAAAGCAATAAAACATGTCTTCAGGAAAAGGTTTAGCCAAAACAGCTAACAAAACAGCAGCTAACTTTGGAGAAGTACTAAATACCCTATCCAGGAGTTTGTTCTTCGTACCTCGCTTAAATGATCTAAGTGTCACGATTACCAGCGATCTAACCACCAGACGTCGCTGGCAAATACGCTTGTTCACATGAACTACAAATCCGCCATGTTATGGACTACAACACCCAGTCGTGCCACACACAAACAACCGGTTCCAGATCCTGACTGATTACACTTTCACAGCTGATACTCATGACCATTGATTATGTGGACTATTTATATCACTCTGTTCCACATATGTGGCGGAGTATAGTGGTGCGTGTGGATGCGATGCAAACTGGGGTAGTTCCAAATGCAGCTTTATTATGAGAATGGTCAATCAGGCAGGGGTCAAATACCAGCATAAACAGCGTAGTAGAAAATCCAGATATCCAAAAACAGGCGAACTGTTTAGGGCAGGCAGGATAAAAACAGGATAAACAGTCCAAGATCAAAAACACAGAAAACAAAGAGAAACTCTTACGTACAGCAACAGCTTCACAATGCTCAGCCACGTGTGTGGAACAGAGTGATATAAATAGTCCAAATAATCAATGGTCATGAGTATCAGTTGTGAAAGTGTAATCAGTCAGGATCTGGAACCGGGTGTGTGCGTCTGTCTGGCATGACTGGGTGTTGTAGTCCATAACATGGCGGATTTGTAGTTCATGTGACTGAGTGTATTTGCCAGCGGTCTCTGGTGGTTAGATCGCTGGTAATCGTGACACTAATGCCGAGTTCAGACTGTATGATTTTAGCCCCGATTTTGACTCGCCGTCAGGTTGAAATCGCCGACAAATGCCTGAAATCACAGGCAAATCGGTGCTCGTGCACGCAAGCAACAATCACACAGTACGAACTATCAAATACGCAATCTGAGAAAATCGCAGATGAGTTGCCGATGCCTGTGAGATATTTGGCATGCTAAATTAAGTTGTAATAAAAGTCATGTTGTAAATACATAACATATATGCAGAAAATAGGTGTCATTTGCCTAATCATTTTTAAATATTAAAGCAAAAAGAAACGTATCACATTAATGTGCTTATACTGACACCTACTGGCACATGTCACAAGATCACTGACACTAGTGGCATTTAGGTTAAAAACTTATATATTAATAAAACGTATGCAATCTGCACTCCGGAATAAAGTACAAAGACTGCCACCTGGTGGTTCAAAGAGAAAATGTATTGATATAAATTTTTTCGATCCAAACGCATATGCACAATGTTTAAAAAATAATAATTTAAAGGATAATTTATGCAGTCATGCGCGTGTTTTGACCGCTAATATGCCTGTGATTTGATGCTTCGCAAAAGCTGCAGACATCTTTACCGATATAAAATGCTTTTTCGATGCAAATTATTTTTTTTACAGTAATTCCTTACGCCGATTAAAAAAACTTGAGTAGGCCTAGGCTACTATAATTAAGAAAATCTTCTCCAAATGTAGAACTAAATGCATTGATAAGCATTGAAACACACGATGAATACTCTTGACACATGAAAGTGTAAAGGAGGAGAAGCACTTTAGCAACGAGATCAACAGCATGTAAGTACGTTTAGACTTGTTTTCAGATGTTGTGTATGGTTAGAGCAGTGTTTTCCAACCCTGTTCCTGAAGGCACATCAACAGTCCACATTTTCAACCTCTCCCTAATCAAACACACCTGAATCAACTCAGCAGAACATTAGAGAAGACCCCAAAACCTGACACGAATGAGTCAGATAAGGGAGACATGCAAAATATGCACTGTTGGTGTGCCTCCAGGAACAGGGTTGGGAAACACAGGGTTAGAGGACACTTAGACTTGTTTTCGAGTCAAATCATGCTGTGTGAAATGCATACCTGTCAACATTGGGATGTGAAAACAAAGGATATGCCCACCATAATAAGGGATCCCAGGGATCCCCCCCAAACAAATCCCCCAAATTACAAAATGTTAATTTGGAGCTGTTTAATAATAAATGTAATTGTAATTGTAAATAAACAGTTAAATGGTCAGTAATATGCTTTATTATTATTATTTACAAAAGAAAAAATAAGTAAATAGTATACATTAGCAGCAAATACATTAGCAAACAGTTCATCTTATTAAAATGAGTAGTTATTATAATGAAGCTATCAAATCTGATTAGCTGTTTCTTCACTGTATAACTTACACATCCTGATTAAAGAGCAACGAATGAATCTCCCATTTATTTTGATTATTTTCGTTTGATTACATTAAATAACAGGTGTTACTTTAAAAATGCACACATCTAACGTTATAATGAAAGCTTTCGATTGATTTACTAACTTTTTAAACTCATTTAGGACGAAATTAGTTGTGTTTGAAAAAAAAACCCCACCAAGATCGACATCTTTAGATATTATTATCATTAATGATGTGTACATGTCTGTTCAAACACGCACCCAAAACCCAGACTTTCTCTCCGCTTCAAATCGCGTGTACAGTATCCGTTTGGGAAACAGCGTCTGTTTATCACTATGGAGCGCGTCAGCTGACAGTCATGCACCGTTTTGATGATTGCATATGAAGGGGAGACGGCATCTGTGATGAAAAAGAAGGGAATGTCTCCGTTTTTATATTTATTTCGAAGTGCTGACCTGCCTAAACAAAGCGAAAGCACAGAACAGACTCACGTTTAAGAGCAAGGGGCGGCCCCTGGTGGTTCGGCGGTATGAGTTGCGCTCGGCTCTTTAATGTTTATTTGCCTTCAGAGAATGACTGAGAATATGGAGAAATACGGGAAAATACCTTTGATGATAGCGGGATAGTACTGTAAAATACGGGAGAATCCTGGGATAAACGGGAGGGTTGACAGGTATGGAAATGTGTTATGATTAAAAATAACATCAGCGATCACCTACAGCCAATGAGAGAGCAGCATTCACTAGCGTGAGTACCTGCAGACCAGCGGGAGGTTGAGGGAGAAGTTAAAAGCGCTCATTTTCAGTTTATTTGGACCCAAGAAATGGAGGAAAAACAAGTGGAAATTTGGCAGGAGCACCCGTGTCTGTTTGACTTGTCATCTGAGCAATATCACAACCGGGTCAAAAAAGAAAGTTGAGGAGAAATTGCTGATTCCCTTCAAACCCAGGTGAGCAAATATGTACATTTTCTACCCCATTAAAGTCTTCTTTCTTGCTATGTAGTTCATAACAAAAGATATACTACGTGTTTTTGGTTGTGAGATGTAGTTGGACGAAGTTGTCTGAGATTCTTCCTATTGTAAAGTCATGCAATGTGAAAACCCCTGTCGTCGATCCATCTTGCATTGTAAATAAAGCAGCAACAAAACGCTAGCCCAGATAGTCATGCAGTGTGAAAACATCTGTGACTCGACTACTTTGAAAATCATGCAGTCTGAACTCTGCATAAGATGCATTGTTTCCGCTACATTCATTCTTCCTTCCATGGTGGGGCGCCACGCCAAACTTTATCCCGCCACGGCTACATTACAGCTTCTCATTCAAAACATTTTATTGTTTTAATAGCGGGTGATAATCGCACCAAAACGTATTAAAGGGTAAGTGAATTATAACCGCGTGAACTTTTCTGTAACCGACCCTAGTAGTGCTGTGCGTCATTTGTTTAACCCTTTAAGGTTACGTGCAGATTGACTGACTGACAGGTGCGTGAGGCCAGCTAACACGACGTAAAGCTGTTTCACTTTACTTCAGGACGCAATAATACCGCTCTGTAGGTCTATTGAAGACATTCATAAATATTCATAGCAAATCTAATAAATGTTGGAGACATACTCGTTACTTAAACGCACTAAATCACACTTCAGCAGTGTTTATTTGAGAACGCACAAGAAGATCTGCGCTCAGTGTTGCCAGATTATGCTGACTATTTCCAGCCCAAAAGCTGTCGAGATCACAAGCGTTTATACACTGTTCTAAGCATATGTATGCGAAGAACGGGGGCTATGGCATGTCTTTAGGAGATCAAAACAGGTTTATGAGGGCAGACCGGAGCTGGCGGGCACGCTGTTGCAAAACCGCCCAAATTTTCACTACCCACTTATGTCACTTTTTACCCGCAAAAATAAATGAAAAAAACGCCCAATCTGTCAACACTGTCTGCGCTTGAGCAGCACGTATTTGAGGGCGCGCAAGAAGCTTTGTGCACGAGCAGAGGAAATCGGCACGCAAGCAAAGAGATTCGCATGCTGTGGGCTATTACATGAATGCGATCTCGACTCGTAATACTGCGCTCACGACATTTGTCATTGAAATAACGCCACAGCTGGTTAGTAGATATGTGTAAAAAGGCCTGCCGCCACAGCTGGAAAAAATTCTAGAGGAAACACTGAGATGATTTGGCAGATCCTGCATCTGTTCATCTTGATAACTGATCTCTGGCTAATTTTGTTCTTCAAACAAGTTCGTGAATCAGATTAAAATACCTGGATGAACAGATCTATCGATCCTCGAAATCATGATCAGCAATGCAACGATTGGCTGACGGCACAGCAGCGTAATGACATCATCTGATTAATATTCAATTATCAGTTACATTTTGCCCCGCGCGCCCCTACACTCTAGATGTCAACTACGCTGTTGTTGTCTATTGGAAGGAATGCTTCAATAGATCTGCCATTTTGGTACAGGGTAGCGCTCAGTTGAAATGAATGTGGAAATAAGATACAAAGGAGCACTGGCCATCTGGAGACTTAGATATAGACACGTATACACATATTTCTATAATCGGCAGTTTCCCGGTGGTCAGTATGCAAATGTTTTTTTTAAATGATGAAAATTATCATTTTAAATCACTTTTCTGATGGATAAGTGACCGCATGGGCATTGCTGACACTGAGCGTGTGTTTGTGTGCATGCAAATGTGTTATCCTCCCTGTTAAATTTGGTCTAATCCATGTGTCCTGAAACACACCCCCTTTCACTTCTAATTCTAACAGAGGGAGTGATTTGCTTGTGAATAAATCTCCATTATGAACGATTCGTGTAAACAAAGGATGTAAAACATGCATGACGTGCTTACACAACCCATTTCCTGCAATAAAAAGTAGATTTAAAGATGAGTTATGAAGATATGAGACCAAATGCAAATAAAAAACAGCTTGTCTATGAGAATAGCAGAAAATTACACATGAAGAAGAGCATAAACACACACACCTGTGACATTATCCTGCAGTAAACAGGACAGGTGTAAAACATTCAAGCATGACACCTGGGGTCCGTTCTTTGCAGCTCGCTTAAATGATCTAAGATGATTTGGCAGATCCTGGATCTGTTCATCTTGATAACTGATCTCTGGCTAATTTTGTTCTTCAAACAAGTTCGTGAATCAGATTAAAATGTCTGGATGAACTGATCTGAGATCGCTGCGTGTGTTGTGAAGGACAGATCTATCAATCCTCGAAATCATGATCAGCAATGCAACGATTGGCTGACGGCACAGCAGATGACATCATCTGATTAATATTCATTTATCCATGTGAGCTAAATTACATAAAATTCATAGTAAACTGTTTGTTAAATATGATACGCAATAACTTTCCACCAGGGCTGCATGCTTTACCCTTTCATGTGTCAAGAGTATTTAGCAATTTATTTAGTTTTACAGTTAGAGCGGATTTTCTTTATCATAGTAGCCATAGTAGTATTATAGTAGCCGGTTATTAATCTGTGTAAAGAATAACTGGATGTTGACAAAAGCATTTTGATATTGGTAAAGGTGTCTGCAACTTTTGTGAAGCATCAAATCACCGTCATATTAACTGTCAAGACATGTTCATGACTGCATAAATCTATTATTCCTGTAAAAAAAAGTCGCATATTGTGCATGTCTATCATACACAAATTGTACTAAAGCGATCTAAAAATTTCATATCAATACATTTTCTCTTTGAACCACCAGGTGGCAGTCTTTGTACTTTTATTTCGGAGTGCAGATTGCATAAGTTTTGTTAATATATATATATATATATAGTTAAAAAATATATTTACTAATTTCCCAAGTGTATATAACTACTGTAAGAAAATATCAGCATTTGGTACACACTTTCAGTATTATCGTTGCTTGAACTGACCCAATCTAATCCTGTTTATATGAAATGAGCCTGCTCCCTAGCAGGTTTGAGCTACCAGAACTGTTGCTATGACAACAACTCTCGGATCAGTTTTGAAGAACGAAACGATCCTGGATCGTGTCAAATCGTCAATAACCAAATCCAGCTAACTGAGTAATCCACGTACGAAGAACGGACCCCTGTTCATTTCAATATCAATGTCAATACAAAATAGTGGCACAAAGACCGATATTTGGATATTAAGATTTATACGTCATCTTAAAGCTATAATAAATACACTTTACATTGACGGTTTGTTAACAGGATAATGTTTGGAACCTGATGGTTAAAAATGAAAATCTATATAATACGAAAAATGCCTTTTAAGTCCAAATTATAGTGATTGTCAATACAAAACCAGTCATTAGCATGAAAGACCGATATTTGGAAACATTTATACGTCATCTTAAAGCTATAATAAACACACTTTGCACTGATGATTTGTTAATAGAAAAATGTTTGGAATCTAAGGGTTAAAAAATCTAAATAAAAAAAGTGAAAAGTGAAATTGTGAAAAGTGACAATTCTGTATTATCAGATTTTACTTTGATTACATACAAAAGTGACTTCATGATTACGGTAGTTTATTGGCATTTTTTCATAGTATCTAAATTTTGAGTCCTGAATTTTATTAATTTCTTTTACACTTTCTGGATTGTCATGTTTAATTATTTTGTAGATCCAATGTAAAGAGCTTTACATGCCATATATCTGAAAGTAAATGTGGAAATAAATGCAACAAACAATAAAAATAATATATATTTTTGTCCAAATTAGGTTCTTGGAGATGGATACAAATAAACCATCAAGCTCTTTTTCTATAGACATATAAATATGTAGTTTTTTATTTTACAGTGTTTAGCTTATATAGGTACACCCCTCACAAACCCGTCTTTTAAATTCATATTTTAATAGGAAGTTATACAATATTATATTTGTGCATATACAATAGATTAGTCTGTACTGAAGCCAAATCTGGAGCTTATCCAGAAAATAACTTTTGATAGCGGTCTAAAAACTAGTACACCCAAATTATTATAAATATGTTATAGAAAAATATTAAATACAAATTTTAAAAAAGAGGAAAAATCAACAGAAGCAAAAAAAAAAAAGATAAATTTTGTTGAAATTTTGTAGTAGTTTTTTTGCAATATTTTGCTTGAATTTAATTGTATTATCTTTCAATTTCTAAACATGTTTGGTGACTGAAATATTATTTTAATAAATATATCTGTTTAATAAATCTGTTTAGTTTAAATGCACCAAAATACATTGCCTATATTCACTGAGAAATGGATAAAATATTCGTTTTCAAAATGGGGTGTACTCAATTATGCTGAGCATTGTATATACATATCTATCTATCTATCTATCTATCTATCTATCTATCTATCTATCTATCTATCTATCTATACATACATACATACATACATACATACATACATACATACATACATACAGTTGAAGTCAGAATTATTAGCCCCCTTGTTTATTTTTTTCCCCAATTTCTGCTTAACAGAGATTTTTTCGACACATTTCTAAACATAACAGTTTTAATAACTCATCTCTAATAGCTGATTTATTTTATCTTTGCCATGATGACAGTAAATAATATTTGACTAGATATTTTTCAAGACACTTCTATACAGCTTAAAGTGACATTTAAAGGCTTAACTAGGTTAATTAGGTTACCTAGGCAGGTTAGGGTAATTAGGCAAGTTATTGTATAACGATGGTTTGTTCTGTAGACTATCGAAAAAATATATAGCTTAAAGGGGCTAATAATATTGACCTTAAAATAGATTTAAAAAAATTAAGAACTGCTTTTATTCTAGCCGAAATAAAACAAAAAAGACTTTCTCCAGAAGAAAAAATATTATCAGACATACTGTGAAAATGTCCTTGCTCTGTTAAACATCATTTGGGAAATAATGATGGGGGGCTAATAATTCTGACTTCAACTGTGTATGTATGTATGTATGTATATATATATATATATATATATATATATATATATATATATATATATATATATATATATATATATATATATATATATATGTATGTATCCATTTGTATATGTATGTGATATTTTATTTTATTATTTATATACTTATTTATTACTGCATAATTGTGTTTTAAGAACTAGAATGGTGTTTAAGTATGTGTATGTATCTACATTGTTTATATAGAGATATTATTTTCTGTCTGACCTAAAATGAACCTTATTAGGCAAAAAGTTTTGATATATTTACAGTTGGAAATGAACAAAAGGTCATCATTGAAGATGATTTCTACTTGATATTATAATGATTTTTGGTATAAAATATATATTTTTAACATTTTGACTCAAATATAAACGAATATTCTTACTAATATACTCATGTCATGTCCAGGGTCACATATATGGTTAAGATAAATAAGTAATATGAATACGTAACTTACATGTTCTCTCAGAAAAATCCAGTCAGACTGAACGGAATCCTGCTAAATATAACGTTATTAAACCTGTCTTTCGTAAGTCAGTTTCATAACGGCCTCATTAAACATACAAGGGCTATTTAGCAGCATATGAACAGAAATACAGATTTACCTGTCAAAATTCATCCAACACGCAGACATGATGTATATAATGCTGATGCTGAGGCTCTGCTTGATCGTCAAAGGGTCTGGTGTTGCGGGAAAAAGCGATTGTTAAAGACAGTCAGTCGACGTCGGATGAGCGTTTTTCTTAGCGTTGCGTCAGGGGTTTATTGTTGATGTTGTTGTATCCGCGCAGCATTATTATCATCATCATCATCACCACAACCATAATCATCACTATCAGTCCTTCTACCGTCTCATAATAATCATCTCCGCCTAAGGAGCTTCTGCGCATGCGCACAAACCATTCTGAAGATGCGACGCGCCGACGGTAGAAGGCTCATGATGACAGGAGCAAGTCGACCAATCGGAACACGAGAAGAAAGACTAGAGAAGAAAAAGATGATGCTCTGTTGAATATCCATGTCGTGACATCTAACTTTAAATATAAAAACTCATATAGTAGTAGTTATTTAACAGAATTTAACGACCATTATAGATCATTTTGAGGGATGTAAACAATAACAATGGTCCTAACCTATTCCCTGTATTACATTTTTAATTTCCATAGCTTCAAAAATGCAAATACGTCCACATATTAATGACTAATATTATGACAGTCGTTTTGACATTAAAATATGATTAAATTTCCTCCTGTTAAAGTGACAAAATAGTTTGACAACAAGTAGGAAATGTTCATAGGGCGGTGAGATCGCCACAATGAAATGGTTTACATTTTGTGATTGTGGATTTTAACTATTAGAAATATTATATATCCACATTTCATTATGTTTATATTATTTTATAGTAACTTTAATCAAATATTTTTAGCATATTCCCCTCTTATTTATACATTTCGTAGATTATTAGAGTTTTATTTTATTATGAGTACCTTAATATGTATATATTGACCATTTATTCATGTATGTGTATTGGTAACACAAACACACACAGTATTATTCTTACTTTATGATAAATTTAATATTTATATATTATTTATATGTCCATATATTCACACTTAGAGTTTATTTTAAAATGTAAAGTATTATATATTTTACTCCTCTGAGTTTTTTATTAATTATTATTATCTTTTGTTAATTCCTGATGTTGATAATTTTATTTGGTACCATGTGTTACTAATATTTTTTAACCTTTACCATATCTGAATCATGTCCTGTGTGTGTGCGTGTGTGTGTGTGTGTGTGTGTGCGTGTGCGTGTGTGTGTGAGAGCGCATTAATTTCTTTTTTTTATATCACAATAAATTAATTTATTAAATACATTAAATATAAATAACACATTTGAATTAAATATCAATATTACATTTTATAAAACATACAATCACCGGTCACTTTATTAGGTACACCTTACTTGTACCAGGTTGAACCCCCTAATGCCTGCAGAACTGCCTCAATCCTTCATGGTGTAGATTCAACAAGCTACTGGAAATATTCCTCAGAGATTTTGCTTCATGTTGACATGATAGCATCACACAGTTGCTGCAGAGTTGTCGGCAGCACATCCATGATGCTAATCTCCCCACCACCGAGGTGCTCTATTGGGTTGTGATCAGGTGACTGTGGAGGCATTTAAGTACAGTGAACTCATTGATATTTTCTGTTTTTCAGACCATTCTCCGTAAACCCTAGAGATGGTTGTGCGTGAAATCCCAGTAGATCAGCAGTTTCTGAAATACTCAGACCAGCCCGTCCGGCACGAATAACCATGCCATGTTCAAAGTCACTTAAATCACCTTTCTTTATCATTCTGATGCTCGCTTTGAACTGCAGCAGATCGTGTTGACCATGTCTACATGCCTAAATAGATTGAGTTGCTGCCATGTGATTGGCTGATTAACGAGCAGTTGGACAAGTGTACCTAATAAAGTGGCCGGTGAGTAAGTGTGTGTGTGTGTGTGTGTGTGTGTGTGTGTGTGTGTGTGGTGCAAAATACACATTGAACCACAATAATTTTTGTATGCTTAAGTTTAATAAATGCAAAATATAAATTTGACATATATATCAACAGAGGCCTAAACTTAAGCCTCATTCATCAGAGACCAAAACATAAAAGAAAATGTAAATTATCACAGAATTACAGTTCAATCTTCAGATGAATCACTTTTAAAGGGCTGAACTGAACACGCAGTACCATAAGAGTCTCGTACATTTAAAACTAAACACTAAAAATACTTTCTGAAGACAAATGATTTATTTGATGATTTATAGATGTTCATATTTATATTAGGCTACGCGTTACAAAGTACAAAAAGACGACAGTGTGAAATACAGCAAATGAACACAGGAAATCATATGACATTAATCACAATGTGACCTCATTATTAATGGTGTAACAGATCACAAATCTCACGGTTTGGATCACATTATGGCTTTTTAAGTCATGGATCGGACCATTTTTCAGATCAGCCAAAAAGACGAAGAGACAAATGTCATTTGCTTTCCATTTATCACATACACAGTACTGCAAGACACTTTTGGTTTTAACAAACAGAACTCAGAAGCTGTAATTTTATTAAAATTAAAATGAAGAAATAATCAGATAAATAAAAATAAATTGTAAAAAAATTTGTACTGTGACAAATTCACTGTTACCACTACTGTTGCTGATAACGCTAAAGTAGAAATCCAACATTATAATTTGTACAACCCATATTTATTTTAGTCTCATTTTCAATAAATGATTCAGTTATTCACTCATAAAACTCGAGTTTCATTTCGAGATGAATCATTTTTGAAGAATGATTCAGTGGCATATTTTTGATGGCTGATTGTCGCCACCTTTTGATTAAATAATGTAATTGCTGCCTACAAATTTCATTCTTGAGCGTCAAGTTAAATCCACATGACTGTGATTTTAATCTTTACCATACACATCAGTGGTTTTATCTAAACTATAAACTGTTATCCCAGTACTTCAGTGTTATTTGACTATTTGTAAACTGAAGACTGAATCTCTTTCTTGATTTTTGGGTTTTTCAAACACAGTTGAATGCAGCGATTCGAAGTATTAATAAACATACACAAATCACCATCATTTATAATTTATGTTGCGTGGGTGTTGAGATCCCGATCTTTTAATGATTAGTCGTGATTCAATTAGTCGTGATTTTAATGATTCAACTTACACAATGCATTAATGCAGGTTAAAGTAGTGACAGAAAACACCTTTAATAACCTAAGAAACCCACCACGTCCCGAATAACCCACCACAACTTCTTCCGTCGTCATTATATTTCACAGGAAAGCCTAAATGCTTTCATACATGTGATTTGAATGGCGTGAGAGACAATCTCTCTGAGACTGTCACAAATTTAGGATTATTCTACGAGTAAAAACAAAGTATTAATCCATGGGTCACCTGTGTTCCGAACCGTGGGTTGTGATCTGTACGAATCACGGATTAACCGTGATCCGTTACACCCCTACTCCTTATACATCAGTTGTATTTTCTCGAGTTAAAACAAGACAAATAAACATTAATAAAACAAGAACACACACACACACACGTGCAATGTCCGAAAACTGAAAAATAACACAATTAGTTTCTGACGCAATGTTTTGCATCTTGTGATAAATACAAAAATAAACTTATCGAGTCATAAAAGTACAGTCACTCTTTCTTTTTTAAATCTTTACGTAAAAAACACGCTCCTGGGTTAGTTTGTATAATAGCGGCAAATGCTAAAACAGTGAAAATAATTTGCAAGCAGTATTTCTGCACACAGACACGCACGCTGTTGTCAAAATGGCAGTACGTTCTCTATAAATACACACAAAATAACTAAATAAAGATTAAAAAGTGCAATGATGGCAAGAGCTCAAGTCATTCTTTTCTTTGGAAAAATTAATTCTTAAAATGAATATCTTTGTTGTTGCGTTGGGCTTCAAACTATATATTTGCTGGTAAATTTGATAGGAAATCCCACAATAAAAACCATTGATATTCTATTATTTAGTACTAAAAGGTTTGCAGTATAATTAAAATTGTCCATTATCACGAAGAATCAAAATGTTTTGAGCACTTATATGATGGATATTATGATATGTGACATAATTATAAATGATAATACGACATTAATTGTCATATTTACAGAGCTAAGATCACAGTGCTATTTTACTGTAAGATTTTACTTTAAATATTAGTTACGCTTTCAGTACTTTGTTTTTTATTTTAAATATTCATAAATAGTTTTAATAAATTATAATATATTCTTTTTGTTTTGTACCTAACCATGTATACAGTGCTCAGCATAAATGAGTACACTCCATTTTGAAAATGAATAATTGTATTAATTTCTCAGTGAACATAGGTCATATATTTTGGTGCATTTGAACAAAACAGATTTATTTAATGGATATATTTATTAAATATTTAATTATTAAATATTTAATACTTATAATATACATTATTAAATATTTTAGTCACTAAACAGCTATAGAAATAGAAAGATTATACATTTAAATTGATGTAATTTATTGCAAAAGCTACAAAACTGTATATATTTTTGTGTTTCTCTTGATTTGCACTCTTTTTAAAGTATTTATTCCATGTTTTTCCCTAACATATAAATCTGCGCTACTAGTTTGTGGACCATTATCATTAGTTATTTTGTTAGATTAGCTCCAGATTTGGCTTCAGTACAGACTAATCTAATGTCTATGCACAAATATTATATTGTAAAGCTTCCTATAGAAATTATTAATCTAAATAAGAGATTTGTGTATTCGTATATACTGAACAATGTATATATAACTTATATAACTTAACCTAAAGTCAAAAATTACAAATATTTAGTTGCTAAAGTTTCAATTTTATTTCATTTAATTTTTCCAGTTCACATTTAGCAAAGGTTATAAAGGTCCCATGAAAATAAATACACTTTTTAGATGTCAGTATCAGTATTGTTAGTTTTTCTATAAGCAAAACAGTGACAAAATTCACATTTAGGAAATATAAAACTAATATAAACATGTAAAGCTTGCAGTTTGTCACTTCCACCTAAATGGATCAACAGTTTTGTACACGTCCCCTCATAGTTCAGTTTCTAATCAAATCAACCAATCCAATGCTCTCTATTATCTGACATACCCCGCCTCCTTCAAGATGCTTCTTATTTCATTATCATTTGATGCGCTTGATCTCAACCAAAATAAAATGCTATAGGCTGTTTTTTTTAAAAGGGAGGAGCTACACTATGTCCCGCCCTTCGTGTTTTGGTTGAGATTACGTCAAACATCGAATGAAAATACAGATTTCAAAGCTCTTCAAGGGACCTGATTTATGCTAACTTTAAAGAGGTGGTCTACAGTGTATTTTTAAGGCTTGGTTGTGTTTATAAGATGCAAAGCAGTGTGTGTTCATGCTTCACTTGTAGAAAATCAGATTATTTTTTCAGATATCTGAATTTGATTATATACTGTACTCAGCTAACATGAAAACGACTGTCATATTTCCATATTTCCCCACCCTCAGGAGGCTCTGATTGGTCAGCTAACATTATGTACTGTGATTTGCGAATTGGCTCCATGTCACGCCCCTACAAGCAGTCAGAGCAGCTGTTTGCAGTGTTAGCTGCCTGAATCAGACAGTAATGAAGAGCACACAGCTGAACCTCACGCCTGCTCTCAGAAATAAATTCTTACAGATGTCTTTCACATATATTCGGGTTATAAGCATGTGTAAGTAATATAAAACGTTCTCATATCTTCTGCGAGTTTGTTATTTGAGATGGTGAATGCAAGGAAAGCGGCAGCATAGAGACACATGCATAGAGAGACACTGCAGCGCTGCTGAAGATTGTGGGTGTTTACAGCGGTTTGACTGATAAATATGATTTTGTAGCTAAATTTCTAGCGGTGCCAAACAGCATTTCCCATTGTTTACATCCCCGTTAACCTCCTCGCTACAACATACCGATAATGCTAGAAATTGTGTGTGTAGTTGATCAATTTTAACAAATAAAAACACTTACAGCTTCATCGCTTGGAGGAGTTTTTAGCCGAATGCAGCACTGAACTGGGAGAGATTCTGGAAGCTCTCCTTTGTCAAATGCTAGAGCTATATATTTTGTAGAATTCTCTGAAACATAATTAAAATTAAACTGTAATATTACAGCATATTACATTTAAGAGATGTTGTTTATGTTCACACAGCTACATAACACATCAACTAAAGTTTAAAATATGATAATGTAGTGGACCACCACTTTAATAGGTCTTGTTGTGGAAAGTGAAATATCCTGTTTAGCTGGTTAACTGAGCAGATCAGTACTGTAGTCTGTTAGTGGTAGTAGTCTAGTAATAGATCAAAAACTTTGCATGCAAGGATTAAAACATGATTCTGCATTTGATCACTATCGCTGTGAATGAACAGTGAAGACTATTAATTATGGCTGATATGAGAGGTATTATGTGAGGCAGTTCAGTGGTTGAACATGAAAAGCAAAAGTAAACTTGAGATCAGACTAATGTAGAAAAGACAATCAAATGTTTGACACGGTCAGCAACACAGCAAAGCATTACTAAAGAGGCTTGTTATGAAGAATAATACGCAGAATTAAAGAGACAGTTCAAGCAGAAATGAATATACAGTTGAAGTCAGAATTATTAGCCCCCCCTTTCAATTTTTTTTTCTTTCTTAAATATTTCCCAAATGATGTTGAACAGAGCAAGGAAATTTTCACAGTATGTCTGATAATATTTTTTCTTCTGGGGAAAGTCTTATTTGTTTTATTTCGGCTAGAATAAAAGCAGTTTTTAATTTTTTAAAAACTATTTTAGGGACAAATTATTAGCCCCTTTAAGGTAATTTTTTTTCTGACTGTCTACAGAACAAACCATCATTCTTCAATAACTTGCCTAATTACCCTAACCTGCCTAGTTAACCTAATAAACCTAGTTAAGCCTTTAAATGTCACTTTAGCTGTATAGAAGTGTCTTTAAAAATAAATCTATCTATTATGTTTAGAAATGTGTTGAAGAAATCGCTCCTTTAAACAGAAAAAATAAACAGGGGGGCTAATAATTCAGGGGGGCTAATAATTCTGACTTCAACTGTAAGATGGTTCATTTTTCACCAAGATGAAGGTGATAGTAGGTGAAGTTTAGCTAAAAACTGTTTTACTTAATTAAAAAACAGTCACCTACCAGTACTCACTCAGCATGACAGCGAGTAAATTAACAGAACATTTTAATTACTACATGAACTGTCCTGTTAAAGGGGTCATGCACTGAGAATTCAAAATCCCCTTGATCTTTTGACCTATGAGAGTTCACAGTACTATGAAAACATCCTGTGAGTTTCAGAACTCAACACTTTGCAATTCCCCTAAAATCAGCTTATATTGAAGGCAGTGCACAAAAATGACAGGTTCTGGAATGTCTTACTATATGATGTAATAGGCTGGATAAGCTTAGCCTCCAAAGAAAATTGACACCTATTTTTTTCTTAACAGCCTGTTTACCCCTGTTAATATGCACAACTGTCAGCCAATCAAAGCAGTGGGCCTTTACTTTTGGGTCTACAATTGGCCACGCCCATCCAAACAGAACATTCTGATGAAAAACAGCACAGAAAATAGCCAGTTACTTATTAATGATGTTTTTTTTTTCATGTACAAAACTTAAAAACATCATAAACACACCTTAGAGAGTCCTTCAAATAAAAAAAACTAAGGTAGTTCATGACCCCATTAAAACTGAAGCAATAAAATCGTACCGAATATTAAAAAAAGGCAAAGCAGCAAGATTCGAAAGCCAAACTAATGGCTAGATATACATACTAAAAGCACCATAGTGGCTTGTGATATTAGCGTAAACATATACTAAAGCCTGTCCTACGTTTGACCACGTAGCAGAAGTGGTTGAATTAGGGAGGCTGGTGTTCCTGCGTTGTCCACGGTGGGTAAACGAAGCGTAGTTTCCCCTGAGATGCCCAGCGGCTGTAAATCAGTTTTTCTGTGATGAAGCGATGACCGCCTCTCTTGGCGTGTTCGTGAACACGGTACATGCGGCACTCGTCTAGACGCAGCGGCTCATAGTAGTGGTATGGCACAAATGAGTGGTTAGCATTACTGTAAACAAACCAGAGCAGAGATGTTAGCCGACTGCATCATGACAAATACAATTTTACATGAGACCTGCAAAAAAGCATGTATGCTAAGATATCCTGTTGACTCAATTCAAACTCAATGCTGGATCGGAATTTTGGGACAAAAGATACATAACTAATAATATTTTATTTATTGTTAGTTATAATATTAAAATTGATTTAATCCAAATGATTAAAAAAATATTATTTAAATCCAAAATGATTTATAAATCCATTTAGATGAAATATATAGATATGTGGAATTATATTTACTTCAAATTATGATTGTCAGTTATATCCTATAATGACCTATTAAAACTATATATATATATATACACACAGTTGAAGTCAGAATTATCTCCCCCCCTCATGATAAATGATGTTTAACAGAGTAAGGAAATTTTCACAGTATGTCTGATAATATTTTTTATTCTGGAAAGTCTTATTTGTTTTATTTTGGCTAGAATAAAAGCAGTATTTAATTTTTTAAAATCAATTTTAAGGTCAATATTATTAGCCCCTTTAAGCTATATTTTTTTCTGATGTGTCTTGAAAATATCTAGTCAAATATTATTTACTGTCATCATGGCAAAGATAAAATAAATCAGTTATTAGAAATGAGTTATTAAAACTGTTATGTTTAGAAATGTGCTGAAAAAAATCTTCTCTCTGTTAAACAGAAATTGGGGAAAAAATAAACGGGTGGGGGGGGCTAATAATTCTGACTTCAACTGTATTAATATATATAGAATTTTATAGAATTTTACCTATATATGTATATATTACAGCTGTTTATTTAAAACTTTAATAAATACTATGAAATACTATACATATAGTATTTTGAGAGAGAGAATATTTAAGTAAATATAAAAAACAATATTAAATGGTAAAAGTATTCATGTTTTTATCTCATTTGAGTTACAAATTACCTACTCCTATCGTCTAATCATGGTTGCGCTTCTCTCTTAGTGTTACTGGACCTCAGTGCTGCATTTGATACTTGATTCAATCATAATTTTCTCTTCTTGATAGGCTCAAAAATTATTTTGGCATTACTGGAACTGCATTGGCTTGGTTCAGGTCTTATCTATCTGAATATTATACATTTCTATCAGTTAATGAAGAGGCGGCATACCAATAAAAAGTACACTGTGGAGTACCAGTTCAGTTCTTGGGCCCTTACTTTTCACATTATTTATGCTAGCGCTAGGTGATATCATTAAAAAACAGGGAGTGAGTTTCCATTGTTATGCCGATGATACACTGGACTGGTGATGCTGGCCAAGTAAACATCCAGTGCATCTATCTGTCTGTTTCATCCATCCATCCATCCATCCATCCATTTAATCTATCTGTCTGTCTATTGGTCTATCTATCTATCTATCCATCCATCTTTCTTTCTGTCTGTCTTGTCTTGTCTTGTCTCGTCCGTCCGTCCGACCGTCCATCGATCCGTCTATCTATCTATCTATCTATCTATCTATCTATCTATCTATCTATCTATCTATCTATCTATCTATCTATCTATCTATCTATCTATCTATCTATCTATCTATCTATCTATCTATCTGTCTATCTTTCTGTTTGTCTCTATCTATCTATCTATCTATCTATCTATCTATCTATCTATCTATCTATCTATCTATCTATCTATCTGTCTGTCTGTCTGTCTGTCTGTCTGTCTGTCTGTCTGTCTGTCTGTCTGTCTGTCTGTCTGTCTGTCTGTCTGTCTATCTATCTATCTATCTATCTATCTATCTATCTATCTATCTATCTATCTATCTATCTGTCTGTCTATCTATCTATCTATGTTTCTGTTTGTCTGTCTGTATCTATCTATCTATCTATCTATCTATCTATCTATCTATCTATCTATCTATCTATCTATCTATCTATCTATCTATCTATCTATCTATCTATCTGTCTATCTATCTATCTATCTATCTATCTTTCTGTTTGTCTGTCTGTATCTATCTATCTATCTATCTGTCTGTCTGTCTGTCTGTCTGTCTGTCTGTCTGTCTGTCTGTCTGTCTGTCTGTCTGTCTGTCTGTCTGTCTCCATCTATCTATCTATCTATCTATCTATCTATCTATCTATCTATCTATCTATCTATCTATCTATCTATCTATCTCTCCTCTCAACCTCACAAAATTAACAGTTAACCCCTTCAGACCTGAATTATGTTCCAAATTTCAGAAAAATATAAAAGTATATTTTCAAAGTTCTTGAGGCTCCCATTAATGAGATCAAATTATTATTTTTTTAATTCATCACTCTTTAGGGGTATTTTTTTTTTGTCCATTGTAGTGGACATCAGGTCCAAACAGTTGTACTTCCCTAACATTATACCATCATAAAATAAAAAAAAAACCACACAAAAAAGTTAGTATACACTTGAAGTTTATTTTCAAGGTCACAAACATCAACAATGTAACATTTTCACTTTAATTTCTTGGTTTTTATTTTTAGATTGCACATTGTTTATAACAAACTAAACATCTTTAGAATCAATCAATTCAGTCATGTTAGACATGCACCCATTTTCTCTTTTTATGTCACAAACTAAACAGTATAACATTTCAACTTCAATTTTAGGGTTTTTACTTCCTAAATTGCACATTTGTTTATGAACTGAACATCTGCGATTAAATCAAGTGGTCATGTTAGAGTCATTTTCGGTGTGCCTCTTTGAAACAATTTCTCTGTGACAAAGCAATAGTGCACCTTGCACTTATCACAGAAGACATGTGTTTTTCCAGAACAACCTGGCAGTTTGCATCTTGTTGCTTCTTTTTTCCCATCATAATTTGGCATGTGGTCCACCATATCTTTTTGGACTTCAGGAACTGGCCCACGTTCCATTGCACCTCTTTTTTCTCTAGTTGCATTATGGGGAGTAGGGTCGGTACTGGTGGTGTCAGAATTGCTTGGTCTTCCTCGTTTTCTTGAAACATGCGGCTTCCCAGCACACACAAGCACTTCAGCCACATTCATTTTGAAATCAAGAAGATCCATGATTTTCTGTGGCTGAGTTCCCTTGCTTTCATGGTCTCTGCGATACTCAAGCCAACTGTTCACCACAGCAAAATCAAAGGCATGAAAAATCATGCGCAGTGGCCATTTGCGAGATCTGATATCAATCCTGTAAAGGCTGATTAGTTGATCAAGCTTGTCCACCCCTCCCATGGCCTTGTTGTATTTCTTCACAACCTCTGGACGCTTGACCTTCAGATACTGCTTCTCTTTTTGATCCCACCTCTGAACTTCATCTTCTTCTCCAACACCAACAAAGTTGGAAGCCAGCACAACAGAGCGATTATCAAACCACTTCACCAGAACAATCTTTCCATCTCTACTTCGAACTTGATCATGGTTTCCCCGCTCTTTCTTTGACATTTCCTTGTCTGTCTTTAGTGGAGGATTTGCAAAACGACAAATCCTTGCTGTTCCAGCAGCATGGATTTTCTTTTCTGCAAGAACTTCAAGAACATTGTAAGTGGTGAAGTAATTGTCAAAATAGATCTTATGGTTGGGAGCCTTGATTCTCTGGCACAAGTGCGTGACAACAGAAGCGCCATGGCCTAAAACCTTTTTGCTTTGCTCAGAAAGCTCTGTTGTGGCACCTTGGTAGATGAGGAAATCATAAGCAAGCCCACTTTTGCCACAAAGGAAATACAACTTCACTCCCCATGGTGTAGGTTTCCCTTTGACATACTGGAGCACAGAGAGTTTTCCCCTGAAAGGCACAATCTGCTCATCAACACAAAGCTCTTCCTCCAGTTGTAGCTGCAGACAGCGTTTTCTTATGGACTCATAGAGTGGCCTGACCTTAAAGAACACATCAGTGTCTTCCGGAGGCCTCTCATAGTTGTTCACAACATGCAGGTTGGAGCGGAGCTGAAAAAAACGATCTCGAGACATGGTATCCTTGAAAATTCCAATACTGATTCTGGAGGACCAGTACATTCTCACTCTGGGAATACCAAGCACGCCCATCGCCATATGTAGGCCAACAAGGACTTCAATCTCAGAAGCTGAAGCATGTTTGTAACCCTTGACTGCCTTTTGTTCCGCATATATATTGGTCATTGTGCTCATCAGTTCAAACATCTCACTTGGAACATACTGCTTGAAGTAGCCATATGGTGTTAGTGGCTCAGGAGGGTCAGTGGAAGGACTTTCCCATGTAGTCTGTACTGGGGTAAAGGGGGTCTGACGCCAATGAATATCACTTTTCTTTGTGACATTACAAAGTAATGGTTCTACATCTGCATCATGATCTTCTCTGTCTTCTTGATCCTGACTTTCCTCTGCCTCAACCTCAATTTCTCCCCCTACCTCTGGTAACAGTGGCTCATCTCTGTCTTGCCCTGAAATTGTTAGCAGAAACTGCCCCTTACAAAACAACATAAATGTTTTATATTCTAATTCATATTGATACAATATTATAAAACCATATATGCAGATAAATGGTATAGCAGAATTCAATTAATTGAGGAGCATTTCATTGTAATAAAAGCCTTAACTAATTAATTAACGAACTATCCCTAATCCTACACGTACCAACTGTTGGAGATCTATCAACTGTATCTCCATCTTCCTCACCACTCAACATATTGTCCACATCTGAGACATTTCCATCTGCTATACATTCAAGGACTTCAAGAACTGTGTACTCTGCATATGAAATAGTTTCAACAAAAAATTAGTGCATTGATATACATTTTGAATATAAAAAAGCTCGATCAGCATTGCTGGAGATTTAATTTTAATAACAGACCTTTGAACCCACTGTCCATCGTAATGGACAAACATATTTGAAAAAATCCTGATCTAAAGCTTGCAATTCTACAATCGATTTGTAACTTTAATTAGTAAGTTAAATCCCTCTTTTTTACATACAATCTATGAAATATCTGCAAACATATCAATACATCTGAATAAAACCATGTAAATGTGGCTTACTTCTGTGTTTGGAATGAAGTGCTGCCATGCTGCTTTTTAGTTCAGTGGATTTTTTTCAAATTACATCATGCAGAGCCTTACTGCCATTTGATTGGATGAAAAATGTCCACTTTCATGGACTGTAGGCTTAAAATTTGGTGAAATGCTCCGGAAGTGAAAAAAACATGGGATGTCATGTGATGTCCATTGTAATGGACGCAGGGTCTGAAGGGGTTAAATTTACTAGAACTTCGATAATAAGCTGCTTTGACACATTCTACATTGTAAACAAGCTATAGAAATAAAGAATAATTTAATAGAAATTTGAATGTAGAAAGCAATTTCCAAAAAAAATGTAAAAACATTACTAATTTTGTAATTATTAATAAAAAATAACTTATGATGTGAGACAAAAATATATATATTTTTATATATTAATAATTTAATTAGCCGTTTACTCTAATACAATACATACTACCTAATATATACTACTATATATATAACAAATGCATTCTCTGTGTTCTTCACAATGAAACTCATAAAAATAACTGAACTCACCTGCAATAAGAGCCATCAATCATTCCATAAACCAGAATACTGTCACACACCTCCAGAGCCAAAATCATGGTGAAAAACCCTGTACTCAGAAACGCTCCTGATTTCATCCTGACAGACAGAACATATCATCATGTAGTTTTTATTTAATGCCATGTCAGCAGCAACAACAGCAATTTTATGGCAAATAAATAAATATTCAATTTACAAACACAAACAAATGAATACAGAAATTATATTTGAATTTTAACGTTCATATATGAGGAAATTTCCACAATTGTGCTGGTGACACTTTGCTGAATGTCTCTTTGAGTGGGTTCATTTCATTAAAAAGCCCTCTGCATTCATTATAAGCAGGACAGTCCAATGGAATGTGTTTTTCAGTAATATGAACTGTGCAGAACAAACACTCAGTGTCCCAAACAACATCTGGTAAAAATCCCTTGATCAACCCAAGTCTTAAAATTTTATATAATTTATCATTCTTCCATGTCCTGACAGAAAGAGGGAAACCTTTATCACGTTTACAATTACATGCTTGCTGGATTACATGCTGAGAAATTACCTGTTTTTGCCGGTTTCATTTTGAAACACACTGTCGCAGTACTGCACCTTCTCTCTGGTGATGGTGTGTACGTGTGAATGCGGATATTTCTTGGCCAGCGTCACCAGTGCATTAAAGGTTTTGCCCTTTCCATCCTGCCGCATGTTTTTCTCAGGGCCCCAGATCACATATTTAGTGTCCGCCTCTCGTCTGAAGAAATAGCCCTGCTGGCGCACCAGGAGCGGGACGCTGGTGTGAGAGACGACTCGCAGACTCGTCCTGTTCCCCACGTCAGCCTCATACCCGGCGGTCGGGGCCACGTTCATCCGGATCACACAGTCCTGCTGGTCGATCTCTGGCCCTCGTCCGCCGCCCAACATCTGCCCCGAACTCGACACCACGGCACAGCGGCCACAGTGGAAGTCCAGAAGCTTGAGAGTGAAAATACATTACATGGAGACAAATCAATCCATCCATCCATCCATCTATCCATCCATCATCAGTATTTGTCTATCCATCCATCTATCTTTCTTTCTGTCTGTCTTGTCTCGTCCATCCATCCATCCATCCATCCATCCATCATCAGTATTTGTCTATCAATCCATCTTTCTTTCTGTCTGTCTGTCTGTCTGTCTGTCTTGTCTCGTCCATCCATCCATCTATCTATCATCAATATTTGTCTATCCATCCATCTATCTTTCTTTCTGTCTATCTTGTCTCGTCCGTCCATCTATCCATCCATCCATCATCAGTATTTGTCTATCCATCCATCTTTCTTTCTGTCTGTCTGTCTGTCTGTCTGTCTTGTCTCGTCCATCCATCCATCCATGCATCCATCTATCTATCATCAGTATTTGTCTATCCATCCATCTATCTTTCTGTCTGTCTTGTCTCGTCCGTCCATCCATCCATCCATCCATCCATCCATCCATCCATCCATCCATCCATCCATCCATCCATCCATCCATCCATCCATCCATCCATCTATCTATCTATCTATCTATCTATCTATCTATCTATCTATCTATCTATCTATCTATCTGTCTATCTATCTGTCTCATCCGTCCATCCATCCATCCATCTATCCATCCATCTATCTATCAGTATCTTGCTATCCATCTATGTATCTGTCTGTCTGTCTGTCTCGCCCGTCCATCCATCCGTCCAGCCATCCATCCATCCATCTATCTTTCTTTCTGTCTGCCTTGTCTCGTCCATCCATCCATCCATCCATCCATCCATTTCTTGCTTCATTTTATATTATTTACGACCTTTATGGATAATGCTTTGTTGTACAGTTTTATGTTCTCTTTATATACTTTGACCAGTCCATCCAGTTACTATTTACATGCACCATTCACTCTCAGAAAAACAAGGTACACAGTGGTACAAATATTTAATATAGTTTTGTACCTTTGTAAAAGTTGTATTTGGTACAAAACCTAATATGGTACAGAAAAGACCTTGTATGATACTGTTCTGTATATCTTTTATGGTACAATTGCAATGAAGCTACCCAACTGTTCTCATAAAAAAAGGTACGTAAGTGTTGGACAACTCCTTCTTTATTACAATATCTATGAAAATAAATATTACTGGAAAGGCAAAGTGATTTATGAATGATTTCCATTTTAAAACATGAATCATGATTTAAAAGCATACAGTATGTTTAAAGAAGCGTATAAACACTAATTATTAAGTTCTATAATATAAAACAACTGGTAAAGCAAAACTATACAGTAGGTATTGTAAACTAAACATTTAAAGCATTTTAATAATCATTTGGTAAATATTTTCTGATAAATACATGCTCATTATTGATATCCGCACATTTTGGCATTTGCTTTCCACTACACACGTGAGCTGGCAAAAGTCCTGCATGTGCAAAGTGTTCCTGCAGACATTTTATATTGTAAAGCTAATCAGACATTGTGCAGATCTCCTCACAAAACTTTTGCATAAACTATTTCTATTTTAAAATTAAGTAAATTAAATGAACTTTTAAATGATTACAAAGGTATTGTGTGAAAATTGGAGAAGAAAGTAAGTTTATATTGTAGATGGGAGAACGTGTTTCTGTAACATTTTTGTGAAAAGTGTTGTGAAATGTTTAGTAAAAAATAGATCTTTTGATTTATGTTAAAGTATTTTTTATTCTTTATCGTAAGTGGAAAAGGTGCATTTACACAAATAAAAACTTTTTAAAAAAACATTGTTTATAAATATATTTGATGTTTTATATTTATTGAAAATAATTGACACATTTTGGATATACAGTAGCAAAATGCATTTAAATAGTTCTTGAAGGAACACATTTAACACTGTTAGGGTATAAGTGTCTTGTCACTGTAATGGTACCTTAATGGATCAGATTTGTACCTTTGGTAAAGGTAATGTATCTGCAGGTTTTAAAACAGGTACATTTTGGTTTCCCATGGAACAGATCATGTCCTTAAAGGTACAAACTGCAATGGTACAAATGTGTTTCTTTGTCTCAAGGTACAATTCTGTTCCATAAAAAGGTACTGCCCCAATGACAAGGGTTTGTGCTTTCTTTGGTACAACATTGTATCATTTTTTTCTGAGAGTGTACATACACACGTACACACACACACACACACATACACACACACATACACAACTGGCTCTAGCTGACTAAACTGTACGTATGTAAATTGTATGCAAGTTAAATGTGCATTGCAACTTACATTAGATTTCGAGCGGGTTTTCGGATGAATCCTCACATATCCCTGGAGGCCAGTTTTCATGGCGAAGCCAGATCTCATCATATAACGGTACCACAATATCAAACACACTGAGAGCAGGACAAGGCAGAGCCAGTAAAACCTCTAAGGACCAAAGAGGATCAGAAGCAAGAGACTTTGAGGACAGCACAAGTCTTAAGCAATACACAAACTGTTCTTAATTATTATAAATATGTTCAAATCACATAATTGAAATGTATTATACACATAGACATGGGCTAGACATGGGATATTTTTTTTCATTGTGATATATTGCGATTATGAACAATTCTGAGACAAAAGTCCAGAATAGTGAGAGATAAAGAAGGCAATACCTGGGATTTCATGTCGTATTGAGATTGAAACTCCCACCCAGGTGCTCAACTAGGGAGGAACGCCTCATTTTCCTACAAATAAATGATAAACACAGAGTTACAAAGTCATAATGTCAAATATTTTGTACAATTCTGTGACTGAGCTGCAGAAGAAACCTGCTGACAGCATAAACACATCGCGACGGAACAACGGTAAACACAACATGACATCAATACAGCGCTTTATATAATTATATGACATTTAGTAGCATGTTAATGCATGAAATGTCGTGAAAACTGCAGATAAACACATAATTAGCTCTAAGATTAGCCTTCTCACATTTTTCATTGGCACGGTAATATTTACGTTCCGACAAGGAAACGCGGAAGTACTTTCGTTCCGCTTCTAAGTGTAATTATGGAAATTAATAATAATAGGCGGTTCATTCCGCTGTGGCGACCCCGGATTAATAAAGGGACTGAGCCAGAAAAAAATGACTGAATAATAATAATAATAATAATAATAATAATAATAATATAAGCTTGAACTAAATTAAATATTAAACATTTTAGAATTATACAGAGCACCAAAACCATAATTTGTCACCACGATAATCTGAAACCCGCTAAATGAAAGAAATAATAATCATATAATTATTATACACATACAAAATGTATTCTGTAAAAGATTAATTTCTTACCAATTTAAAAGTAAATTATTGT
>NC_079455.1:42025290-42080290 GCF_903798145.1 Danio aesculapii | reverse complement strand
ATTCACCTTTATTTGTATAGCGCTTATACAATGTAGATTGTGTCAAAGCAGCTTCACATAAAAGGTCATAGTAAATTGGAACAGTGTAGTTCAGTTTGTAGTGTTTAAGTTCAGTTCAGTTGAGCAAAGTTCAGTGTGGTTTAATAATCACTACTGAGAGTCCAAACACTGAAGAGCAAATCCAACGATGCGCAGCTCTACAGATCCTGAACCATGCAAGCCAGTGGCGACAGCGGAGAGGGAAAAAAAACTTCACTAAAGGCGGAAGTGAAGAAAAAAAACCTTGAGAGAAACCAGGCTCAGTTGGGCACGACCATTTTAATTTCTCCGCTGGCCAAACGTCTTGTGCAGAGCTGCAGTCTCAGTGGCGGAGGCTGGAAGCTGGCCTCAGCGAAGACTCGTCTGTCTCTGGAGTGTCACAGGAATCAGTCTCATGTTCTCCACTTTTCCATGACCATCCCAGTAGCTGCTCAGGATACGGCCAGGTCCAGGATATAAAAAACCTTGGGATCATCTCGTCGTTGGTCTTGGATCGAATCAGTGACTCTGCATAGTCTGAGGGCCTCGGGAAGAGTATCCCCAGGTGGAAATGGAGGATAAAGAAAATAATTAGCGTAGCTGCTGTTCACAGTGTATATCAACAAGATGCAGATCCTGTGTGGAAGCCCCCTAAGTGGTGCACTAAGTGCACTAATTTAAACATTGAAATAAATGTCTGTCAGTGCTTTATTTTTACTAAAGCTCTGTTTTTGTAAATATTCAAGGGTCATTTAATTATTAACAGTTTTATACCACCTTTATTTAGTTTTTCATGGCTTACACGTTATGCTGATGGTGTAACAAATATACTAGTTTTGCTAATATTCAGTTCAAATGGTCTTATTTAATAGATTTTCCTTATATATGTGTTGAGATTTCTATGACAACAATATACATTATACTGCTGGTTGAATTGAACATGTTAAAGTAAATGTGAATATACACTTACTTCTCCCCTCTATGTTGTAGTTTTACAAAAAAGAAAGATACTAAGAAGAACAATTGCCAGTAAAGTCAGTAAAGTTACCCAATCTGCTTTCTGCTGTTCTTACGCTATCTGTTAAGCTTTTGGTAAAGTAACAATAGGTTGGGACAGAATAATAATAATTATTATTATCATTATTAGGACTATTTAAATGTCAAAAATGCAAATTAAATCAGCCACTGATATATTTCAGCGAAGCAAAAAATGTGCTGATTTGTTAATTTGTTACAGGTAATGCTTGAACTATAAACATCATGTCTGTTGTCCTAATATGCACCAATTACGTCACTTTTTTGTTGTGCTTGAATGTTAAAACGCCCTCCTATGATTTGTCAGTCACTGAATAGGCCCCCTGCCAATTTGAGTTTGAGACCCCTGGCATAAAGGGACAGTGTGCACAAAAATGAACATTTCTTCACCAATTATTCTCACACAAGTGTTATGTAATGTGCCCAAAATCAAACAAAAAAGTGCTTCAGAGGTAATTAATGTGTCGGTGATCTTTGGATAAGGAGATTGTTACCCTGATGAAGGCAATTTTTGCCAAAACCCAAAGGTGCGCTGCACAATAGTGCCGTTTTAAAAAAAATAGCCATGTTTAATAAAGGCTTTATAATTTTTTACACTTTTCAGTGGCTTGGATTTATGACTTTTTTGTTTAATATTATGTAATATGTTTTTATCTATATTAATCTTGCTATGAAGGTGTCATAAGTTGCTGATGTGGCAACAAATAAATAAATAAACAAACTCACACTCGAGTGCTGCTAAAAGTTTATGAAGAATGTTGTAAAAAGTCATTGCTCAACAATTAATCTGTCAGGCTTTGTGGTTAAAAATAGAGAAATCCTGGTTTAATTTGTTATTATTAGATTATTTTTAGATTTCACCTCTCCTGCTGTGCATGAACTAAGCTGTTGAATGGTCAGCGTATAAGGTGGCTAGGCTAACCTAGTTTCAATTTTGATTAAATTATTTTGTAATCGGTTGCCTATTATGTTGTGAATATACCCCTATAACGCATGCTACAGTCCTTTTTTGTCTGGCTTTCTCAGATATCTAGATATCATATTCTAATAGACGTGCCAGGCACGAAAGCTTGACAGGCATAACAACAGTAACTAAGGAGGGCGGGGCTTAGCGAAGGGTCAGTTGATGCGATTTTTAATTGAAAAAACAAATACAAAAGAGAAACCCAGTGTTTCATGGTTTGTCGTGTCACTTGTAAGATGTTGTACACATAACTTTGCTCTTTGTGTGTTTGCAGGTCCGGTTCCCGCTCGTCAGATGATGAGTCCCAGCACGCGCAGTAATGACACACTCAGCGGGGTTTCATCAATCGCACAAAGCAAACACTCAAGTTCTTCACACAGCATCGCCTCTGTGAGTAAATCCCACTGCTTTTCTGTCAACAAAACTATGTAAAATCTTAGTGGCTGATCACACTGAACTCGCTCTTCTGTTTTGAGATGCACTACGGCCAATTTAATTTATTCAATTCACCTGTACTGCATGTGTTTGGACAAACCGGAGCACCCGGTGGAAACTTGCACGAACACGAGCAGAACATGCAAACTCCACACAGACATGCCAACTGATCCAGTCGGGACTCGAACCAGCGACCTTCTTGCTGTGAGGCGACAGTGCTAACCACTGAGCCATCGTGTCACCCCATTGTTACATATTGTTATAACTTGAAGCAAGGAACACTAGTCTCTCCACCACCTTTAAAGAGCTATTATTATGGGTTTTTGAAAATGACCTTACATGTAGTGTGTAACACAGCTCTAAGTGAAGTGAAATATCCAGCTAACGCCTGTTTCACACCGCAAGCGAAAGCAGTACCTGAGCAGAGCGTGCGTAGTGCGTATGGAGAGCAGAAGCAGCACACAGGCGTTTGCCTTTCACACCAGCTGCGTCTGCAGCACGCAGCTCTTCGGCAGCTGCTGCAGAGATCAGTCTATCTCTGTCTATTCTATCTAGTTACATATCCCTCTCTATGTACAAATACACTTTTTAAAAAACTTTTCATCTGCACCAAGGCTCGCGGCAACCTCCTCCTATGCGTTTCTTTAACCTGCAAGTCTTTATTTTACAAATGATATAGATCATACAGTACTGTATGCTTCTCAAGCTTTGTGAGGAGTGTCATTCATGCCTGGTGCACTCAGAAGACAATCGCCTGTGATATCATGTCATTTGGTTTTTGATTGTCAGGTTGTTGTAGGCCTAGTTATAATAATATTTATACAATATAGTTAAAATGATATTTATACGTGATCAAACTAGTGTTACTTTCTCCGCCTCAGTAATGTCCAGCGGCAGAGTAACAGCTCGTGCAAAGGATGAGACGGACAAAACTAATCAATGCATGGCCTTCTTTTACTTATTTTCGTGTTGTCAGGTTCACAGTGCAAACAGCTCTTGGGTGGAATAGCTTGAACATAAAACAAAGCTGAATAAAGCTTTCTTCCTCCGCTTCAGCTGCACAGCACACAGCGAGCTCACATCATCCAGCATGCGTGTGGAACTACACTACCCACAATGCACTTCGCTATGGACTACAACTCCCGTAAATAGCAGTTTTAAAGCGGCCACTTTCTGTTTCCCCTCTCCTGCAACACTAGTGAGCAACTCAAGCAAAACTGATACTAAAATTGTTTTACATTTGGTTTTGTAATTCGGGCCTAATAAATGTTTGTTGCAGTTTTTAATCGTTTCAGTTCATTTGATGGACTATATTTAAATCAGTGGATATTATTACCGCATTTATTGGGTAAAATTGCTATTTTTTACTGTTATTCAATGTGTTTTGGTCATTATCAATGCACTATCACTTTAATTGAGCGTGAGCAGCGCGGTAAAAACAGACCCAGCGCCAAAACTATCGCGGCACTGCTGCTTCAGCGACGCTCACGCCTCGCACTGACCGCTGCTGCTGCGTGCGGTATGAAAGCTCTAATCTGTTAACATGGACACCGAAAAAACACGCGCTGCTCATGCGCTGCTCATGCGCTGCTCATGCGCTGCTGATGCTTGCGGTGTGAAACCAGCTTTAGGCTTAAATCTGAAAGTGGACAGTGTTTAAAACTATTGATTCGTTTATAAAAGAGTCGACTCATAGTGCTTCAAATGAATCATCTTGATAATGAGTCTTGATAATGAGTCTTTAGCCGTTTCGGCGTGACATCGATACGAAACTTAAGCCCCGCCCAATTGTTGTGCGCACAAACCCGGGAAAATTGAAACCTGTGGCCCCGCCCACAAACACAGTAGCAAGAGGAAGAGGAAGACAAAACACTGTAGCAGATCCTGGTTGAATCAAGCCATGAAGACGCTGTGCTCAGCTGGATATTATGGAAGTGTGAGGGAAAGTTATTTTCTCTACCCAAAGATGAAACTGTGAAGAGTCAGTGGTTGAGGTTTATTTTTGCAAAAATACCGCAGCCTTGTGTAGTTCGAGTGCTTCTGTAATTTACACACTTACAACGGGGGATTCGTCGGCCATTTGTTAAAGGATGGATCAGAAAAGACTTGATGTAAAGGGACTTGTCAGTACATGGATCAGATTCTTCCTCCATTTCACAAGCGTAAGAACGTGCGATTAAAATGGTTGCCTCCTTGTTTTCTCTAGCTAGCAAATTATGTATTTAATTGTTTTATGTTACTTGTAACCGCATGTACTGGATCTGGTTAACTCTTTAATATTCTCATATCGTGTCTAAAGCCACGTTGAAAACGTGCCGCGTGCCGCTTTGTTTACGCATTTAAATGCATTTGTGAGCTCCCGTTCCACTGCCGTTTGTCGTGGCCACCGTCAGCTGTTCCTACACATGTGCAGCGGTCATGTTTCAAAATAGTTCAGCTTTTGCCACTGTGTGGATTAATACTGAATGTGTGTCACTGTTTTACTTATTGTTTAAGAATAGAGCAATATGCTGGTGTTTAACTGCATTGTGCTTACACACACACCTGCCAACATCTGTCCCTGAAAATCCAGGAGACCGAGGGGGTTAAGTTGGGGGATGAGATGTCTGAATAACACTGTTGAGAACCAGGTACTGTTTACTGTGGTGTTAGTAACTGTCGGCCACTGCGATCAAATCCTATACCAGTGTTGGTGACCGCAGTTTTGAGGGCGGTGGATGAAATTACGGGAGTTTTCTGGGATAAATAACAAATGGGTGGGTGGCTGAGATGGGTCTGAAATACGGGAGACTCCCGGGAAAAACAGGAGTGTTGGCAGGTATGCTCACACATACACTATGCACTCTGACTACTTCAATATTGTTGATATGCCTTGCTGGGCATTTCTCTCTGTCTCGCGCTGAACACTGTCGACCAATCGCAATTGGCTAATTTTTCAATTAGCTTCGTGCTAAGGAGGGATTTGGGAACAAATGAATCGCTGAACGAATCATATGCGAGTCGCTGGGATAATTAGGTTAAAAAAATGCGTAATATAAGACAATGAAAGTGTTTTTTGACCTTGCATGTATATCAGCCTGTTTTTGGAGACCCTAAAACCAAAATAAGACCCTTTTTAATGTATAATAAGGGCTCTTTAAAAGTCTCTTGAAAAAACAAACACTACTGTCACCTGAGGAAACCTTGTCTCTGCTTTCATTTGATTGGAGAATCAAAATGATGCGACTGATGTAGTGCTCGTTTTGATCAAGACCTAACTAGCAGTTTTTGACCTTTCTGATTGGCTCCTCCCTCAGATGCGAGTCCCCTCCTCTCCCAACCAATCAGTGAACGCTGGAGCGGCATGGGAGGCAGAGCCTGTGGCTGAAGAGCCAGCAGTCGGAGAAGATGCCAATGCTGAAAACCTCTATCTCATGGGTAAAGTAGTGCACTGTTACATACTGCATACTCTATCACACTGAAGGAAATTCATACTTTTATTTAGCAAGGATGCCTTATGTGAATTAGTGCCAGAAAAGTCTTAGATAATGCGACTAATTATATAGATTTGAAATAAATGCTGTTCATTTCTGTTCATCAAAGCATCCTGAGAAAGAATAGGATGCTGAAAAATGTACATTTTAAAACCCTTGTGCATTGCCTTTGTAAATTACACTTGGTTGATTTTCTTAAATGTTTAATAAATGTATGTTCAATACAAAACAATTTAAACATTTTTCATTAATTAAACAAGCGGCAACCTCACGCTCTCCCTCGGGAGGCCAATACGGAAGTAACTGAAACTGCAATTCATCAAAATTCCGCTAGTCCTGGCTCCATAATTGAGCAAATTGCAATTGAGCCCACTGTTAGAATGGCCAACTTTACAGCAGAAAAAAAGGTGTTTACAGCCTGGTACAACGAACGATTATGGTTCATATAGCTATTATTACCCTTCATGACAACTGTGAGGGGGGTGAATTTATTTATAACTCATCCATTTTCTTTATATTAGGTTATATTAAGTTTGCATAATTAAGGGCGTGGCCACTTGAGTGACAGCTAGGTCTCGCTGGTCGCCGTCACTTCACCTCAGCTGAATCCGGCAGATTAGCCACTGATCTCGGCATATTCATCGTATTTTTATTTTTTTTGTGGCTTTACACAGTCAGCTGCCTTTTGGACTTATTTCTTACAATTATCAGATGATATGGGATGCTGTGTGCACTTAATTGTGCTCACAAACCATTCATGTGGCCTCCGTTTCCTATGTGAGTAAAGTTATATACTTATATACCATCTCTATAAATGTATTTGTTTTATTTAAGATCATTTATCATTAATATTTTTCTTTAGACCCGTAAAGCACTCCAGAATGTGACAGATTGATTAGCTGTAGGCTCTAGAACAGTCATCTGAAGCGTTATCATACAGGGTTATACCTGGATTTCATCAATAGTCTTGCATTTACTAACACAGACTATATTTGAAGTGTTTGGACATATTTCGCATTTTCCTCCTGTAGAAAAACATCTGAAGAACAATGCTTAGTGGCTCAATGTATTACTACAGTGTTTTTAAAAGTCTAAACACTTTATTGATATAGTATACATCCAAGCACATGTGGTCAGGACACAAATGAGTTGCAGGTAATAAAGTATTAAGCTTTTTCACAGAGTAAAGTCTGTCTGCCAGGTCTAAGCAAAGTGCCAGCAGGTGTCTGTAGCTCCGCTCACTCTCTGCCTCTTTGCCCTTGTTTGGTATCCCGCTGTGGGTGCGATGACGCGCGAACAAAATGGCGACGGTTGGCCGCGCCTACTTGTAGCTTCTTTTGCAGTGTTCAGAAACCTATGGGTGACGTCACGGATACTACGTCCATATATTTTACAGTCTATAGAATTAAAGTGCGGTTTTGTTTTGTTTAGTTGGTTTTTTCATTAAGAAAGTTGATGAAATGTGCCAGTAAAAACCTTAACAATGTTACACCTTTTCACCTTTATAGTCTTTAACGAATCCTGAAAACATCCTAGTTTTCACAGATGTATTATTTTAATATTTTGGTTGTAAAATTTGTAAACATTTTTTACTGTAAATAATAGTGTACATGATTTTTGCATTTTTTCATATGACCTTCAGATTTTTTTTTTTTGTTTGATTATTTACTATATTCATTTAATATTCAATATAATGCACAAAGTCTCTGCTCTCACTAAAAAAATAAATAAGTAAATATTTTTTAGCCATTTATGATTGTAAAAAAATTGTTTCAATAATTGTTTTGAACATTCATAAATGCTTTTGAGCTTTCAAAATTTTTTTAAGATGGTGATAAAACGTTGAGCATATTAGGTTTTCTAATAGATCATGTGACCAACAAACACCGCAGTAAAGACTGAAAAAAGTAGCTTTGTCATCACAGGAAGAAATTGCATTTTAAAATAAATTCAAATGGAAACCATTTACTCTCATTTGTAATATTTTTAGTGTTTAATAATCAGAGATACACTATTACGCAAGACATCAATTGTCCTACCCAGTCTATGAGCTGAAAACAAATTAGATGACATTTTCTTACTCTCTGAATTAAAAATAGTGCAGTTTTAAATTCTAGCATCAAAAGCAATATTTATAACAAAAACAAATTATATGATTAATACTAAATAAAATGAAGTAAAGAAGATTTAAGATGCAATACAGATAAATATATAGGTAACACTTTGGTTCAATGCTAATGATTTTTTTCTACTGGCCTGATCGGGCCAGTGGTTCAGATTTTTACTTGCCCTGCCAAAATTTTCACCCAAAAAAAAGAGGTTAATAGATATTTTTTAGGCTACAAATTTTAAATAATGCGTCAATTTTTTTTTCCTTTTTTCCCCGAGGTGCAGAAATGAACAAAACAATATGCCTAATACAAAATATTATAAGATAAAATATGAAAAAAAAGCAGATGGTAATTTCTGTCAATTATCTGTCAACGGATAAACCGCTCTCCTTAATGTTTCAGCATGGTTTCACTTTCGTATTCGATAGGAAACGCACATTTGCTGGTAGGAATGACATCACGCTCCCTACTCCTCATTCTCTCTTCATATAGCCGTATATATATATATATATATATATATATATATATGGCTATTACACAACCATAATATACTGTGATATAGCCTGGTTTGTTAGTTCTGGATTGTTTTGCCTTCTTACTACAATCGATCTGCTCCACAGTTTAATTGCAATAGAGCCAGGATCACCTCATTCAGGCGATCTCGGACCGATTGATTTGGCTCTGATCCGAGCGCGATTGCGGGAATCACATTTGCCAAACTAACCGTGCTAACTGGGCAAACGAGACCAGTTCCAAAACTACACCCCAACACTGTATTTGCACTCAATTGACCAACAGTCGCAGCAAAAATTTTACTTTATTGACAAGGCAACAATCCTGTCCGCTGTCTCGAGGAATCCGTATCATCAAGCTCTGCAATAAGGTTGTATTAGTTTAGTAATTCCCAACCTGTTTTTGCCTGAGACCCCCTTTTCCTGAGGAAAATATTGTAAGGCCCCCCTCAACATTTAATGAAATTATCCGTCATATAAATTTGCGGTAAGGATGACAAATAAATGTTGTTTTCAAACAAGCGCTGTGTTTATTACTATATCAAGATATGTTTATGCACAAATAATAGCCTAATGTAAAATATAAAAGTAAAACATTAGTAGGCCGTTCGTAACTGAAAAACGTAAACCTTTAGCCTTTAAATTGGCCCTATATTAGTTGCCAATTATTTACCAAGTGTTTAAAAGTTTCTTGTCAGTAGCTGTGATGTTCCTCATCTCATTTGGGTCAATTCTTCTGCCTTGCGGTCAAAAACTGCTTCGGGCTTGTCATAGTATTGGGGATGAGTCATCGGCAGTTGTCTTATTAATTTGGACGGCCTCATGCATTCGTTAGCCAGAACTTTGGTGCAGATAACACACTGTGTCTGGGCCAGGAACTCTTTGTTTCTAGAAAATGGAATAAAATCATAGTTCAGGTAACCATCTTGGTGTTTCCTGCATTTTGTGTTTCCAGTATTGCTAGTGCTGCGACCTGAGATGTTTGGAGCTTTCTCACCAGGGTCCAGTAAGCTTGGGTCATTAGCATTAGTTTTTTTTGTGGAGGACGAATTACAAATATGTCCATTTTTTTTGGTCAGCCAGGGGATAAAATGAGCTAAGGCAACATGATTGTTCTCCTAATAGACCCTTTTCACATTGACGTCACTTCACTTCCCCCTATCGGCAACACAGTGTAATTTTAGTTCTGGTTTACCTTTGAATGAATGGGAGACTTCTCTGGAAAACTTACAAATAAAAATATTAACATTGCATGGTCTGATTTAAGACTATTATTGGTATTGGGCATGTGTCCTAATGTTTCTCTTTCAATACTGCTTTCTGAGTTTGAAAATGATTCTTTAAGTTATTAAGAATAGGACTAAGCTATTGTTTATCAAGGAAAGCAACCTTTTCACGTAAGGTTATTTCCTCAATAATGGATTTATTTATTACTTTATTGCTCCTCTGAATATAAATGTATATTATTTGTTATATGTAAATGTTCCAGCATGAGTACAATTCTTTACTAAATCTTCTTATATTACCTGGTGAGTCTTTTGTCTATAAATGAAACCAGTTTCATAATTTATTATTGACTGATCTATTAAGGATCTGTTCGGTTTCTCCATTTGAATGAATAAATTATGTCCTACCGACACCTTTTGGGTGGATTTAATTTGATATCTGTACTACCTTTTAATTAATAATGCTACAAATAAATTCATAATCTAATGATACTGAATGAAAATGCAGTCATCTTGGTGTTATTTTTACTATTGCAAGTTTTTATATGGATTTTGTTTGATTATTAAGAATCAAATACAACATTGTTATTCTATTTAATTTAATTTGAATATGTTCATGAATAAAATACCTAAATAGGAAAAAAACTGAGCAGTAGAATGTGGATAATGTGTTTGTGAATCAGCTGTCCACTGTATACAACCACAGTAAAACAGCCACAGTTTTATTTATTTTTTATTCTTCAGGACACAGAAACAATAATAAAAATAATTCTGAAAAATGTGCAGCACCCGCGCTAACATCTGAAATCTTTATTTGACAAATACTGACAAGTCCATACCAACTTCATCTGCAGTAAAGACAGCAACACAAAGCAATAGACTCTGTTTAAAGTCCCATTCTTGGTTCAAGCAGAAATCTGGATGATCCGTAAGGTTTTTTTTTTTAATATTGATGTCAGATGTCTCCTCTTGAATGCAGACAACAGAAAACAGCCGTAGTCACAGTCTAACCGTTTCTGTAGTAAATATACAGCTGACTGGGTGAGTTCTCTATGGGGATTTCTGTGTAGGTGGAAGTAACGATACACTCCGTAGAGTGAAACCGGAAACTACGTGACGTCATGTGAACGTGTGACGTCATCTAAAATATGACACGACCCCTCCCCCCACAGAGCTCGCTGTGCCCCCCTTGTGGGCGGGGACCCCCCTGTTGGGAACTGCTATATTAGTTCATATTAGTTACTGTAATTACTAACACAAAAAACAATGTATTTGGTCATGTTAGCTAATGTTTGTTGATGGAAATAAATTTGGTTTTTGTTAGTTCATGCTAACTGCATTAGCTAATGTTAACAAGCATGACTTTGGATGTTAATAATGCATTAGTAAATGTTGAACTATGTTAAATGCTGTACAAGTACTGTAGATAATTAGTTCATGTTAGTAAACCCATCAACTAATGAAACCTTATTGTAAAATGTGACTAAGATATAAAATAAGCTAAGATATCTAACAATTTATAATTTTTATTTTTTTATATATTTTATTTAATTTTATTATTTATTTATTTATTTTATTTTATTTTATTTTTTTGAGCAAGTAAAAGCAGTCATGGAGAATATGAGAGTCTCCAGTAAGTGTGTGTGCTGAAGCTGGTCGTCTTCTACATTGTCCTTCTTCTTCCTCTTCATCTTCTCCTCCTTCCTCTTCTTCATCTTCATCTTCAGGTATGGAGCTGTTTGAAGAAGCTTTGAGGAAGTGGGAGCTGGCTCTGAACATCAGGCACAGATCTCACTCTCGCGCTTCGGCCTCCAACAGTCAGGGATCAGAGCTTGTGGAGCGACATTCGGTGAGTCTTCAGAAACATCACTACAGCAGCCAAAGCTAAATAAAAACTCATCAGCTATGCTTCCATTCAAAGATATGAAGTATATTTATGTGCAGAACTGGAATATCGTTTCCATCCAGTGAGCCAAAGAGAACAAAATCATCATTTCCTGATAACCTGGTGGCAAATATCAGCAGTAGGAGAAGCCACTGAAAATGAATGAATGAATATGAATATATATATATATATATATATATATATATATATATATATATATATATATATATATATATATATATATATATATATATATATATATATATATATACATACATACATACATACATACATACATACATACATACATACATACATACATACATACATACATACATACATACATACATACATACATACATACATACATACATACATACATACATACATACATACATACATATATATATATATATATATATATATATATATATATATATATATGTATATATGTATATATATATATATATATATATATGTCTAAATATATATAACCGTTTCTGTAGTAATTATACAGCTGACTGGGTGAGTTCTCTATGGGGATTTCTGTGTAGGCGGAAGTAATGATACACTGCTTAGAGTGAAACCGGAAACCACGTGATGTCATGTGAACGTGTGACGTCATCTAAAATATGACACAACCCACCACCACAGAGCTCGCTGTGGCCCCCTTGTGGCCACTGTGGGTCTTTTTTTCTCCTATAATTAATGAGTTGCACCTCAATGAACACAATGCGGTGGCTTTTGGAGTGCAGACAGATGCTCTAGACTGTTCTGGAGGGAATAATAATAATAATAATAATAATAATAATACTGAACCATTGTGATTTTAGACCAAAACAATCTCAAATGTTTAATGTTCTCAAAACACTGGTTTGTCCATTAATGACATCCCATCAAGCCTATTTTTGTTATCAGGTCAAACTCACATGACTTTTTTGATTTGCATGCTGGAATTTATTCAGTAAATCTGTTTCCATTGTAGTTCATGCACATTTTTTCTTTCAGTTTTATTTTCTTTCTTATTATTATCATTTATTCATTCATTCATTAATTTTTATTTGGCTTAGTGTCTTATTTATCAGCGGTCGCCACAGTGGAATGAACCACCAACTATTCCGGCATATGTTTTACGCAATGGATGCCCTTCCAGCCGCCTATTACTCATACTGTAGTCACACTAATACACTACGGCCATTTTAGTTCATCCAAATTCACCTATAGCGCATGTTTGGACTGTGGGGTAAACCGAAGTACCCGGAGGAAACCCATGCCAACATGGCGAGAACATGTAAACTCCACACTGAAATGCCAACTGACCCAGCTGGGACTTGAACCAGTGACCTTCCTGCTGTGAAGCCACAGTGCTAACCACTGAGCCACCGTGCCGCATTTTTGTTCAATATTTCAAAATACGCATATAAATAGGTGGATATAAACATAGCTGATGATGCTCATTGATTTTCAGCCTGAAGTTCGTAATCATCAGTTTGCGGAGAAGCTGGAGACTCTTCTGCACAGAGCTTATCATCTGCAGGAGGACTTTGGCAGCACAATCCCACCTGACAGCCTGCTTGCAGATCTGGGTAAAATATACACAAATACATGGTAATCCCCTCAAAAATTAGTTTCTTAAAGGAACACTTCATATTTTTTTTTTTGGTAATTGGCTCTTTTGTTGTCCCCTCTCTTTGTGGTTGAGTTTCACCACCACATAATACTTTATTACGTAAATGGGATACACGCATACAAAACTATACAAAACAAGTTTGTTACTTGCATATATAAATTTGTATATAATATGTATCATATGCATGTATAATTTATTGTATAATTTATACTAAATATAATTTTTTTTTCTCAAATAGATGCATCTATTCATAAATAAATATTACATATATACCTAACACCAATATAAATTGTCAACACAAACTTTTATTTTCATGCGATTAATCATTGTATTTTTTTTACTCAGCACTTGTTATTATGCATGTTTTTTTTTTTTTTGCATTTACATGTTTTTTCTTGCTAACCTGAACTAATGGAACATTATTGTGAAATGTGACAATTGTTTTGTCTAATTTTAAATCATCTTAAGTTATCCTGAAAATACCTTTTTATTTATTTATTTATTTTTATTTTTTTTATTTATTAAATTTTTTTATAATAAAAAAAATTATCTATTTTTTAATTTATTTTTTATTTATTTACATTTAATTGTTTTTCATTAAATTTTTATTCATTTTTATTTATTTAATTTTTGTTGCATTTAAATTTTTTCTATTTTTGTTAAAATTATTTTTATTAAAAAATATTTCTTTATTTTAATTTTTAATTTATTTATTATAATTTTAATGTTTATTTTTATTTATTTATTTATTTTAATTTATGTTTTTATTTTTATTTATTTATTTATTATTATTATTTAATGTTTTTATTTTTATTTATTTAATTTTTATTTTATTTATTTATTTATTTATTGTTTTTTTTTATATGACCTTGCATGATTTGTCCACACAGAAAGTGAAGGAACGCTGATTTTGCCCACTCTGGGAAGTTCACACCCCATCCAGGACGACGATGCCACGACGGTCACATCAGACGACTCGTTTTTCTCTGCCGCTGAGGTCAGAAAACACACATGAGTGTCATTAAACGTGTGCATTTCTTTTTGCATGTACAGTTGAAGTCAGAATTATTAGCCCCTCTGTTTAATTTTTTCCCTCAATTTCTGTTTAACTAAAAAAAAATTATTTCAACACATTTTTTAAACAATAGTTTTAATAACTCATTTCTAATAACTGATTTATTTTATCTTTGTCATGATGACAGTAAATAATATTTGACTAGATATTGTTCAAGACACTTCTGTACAGCTTAAAGTGACATTTAAAGGTTTAACTAGGTTAATTAGGCAAGTTAGGGTGATTAGGCAAGTCATAGTATAATGATGGTTTGTTCTGTAGACAGTCGAAAAGGAGGCTAGTAATTTTGACCTTAAAATGTTTTTTTTTTATTTTTTATTCTAAACTGTTTTTATTCTAGCCTAAATAAAACAAGTAAGACTTTTTCCAGAATAAAAAATATTATCGGAAACACTGTGAAAAATTCCTTCCTCTGATAATCATCGATTGGGAAATGAATATATATATATATATATATATATATATATATATATATATATATATATATATATATATATATATATATATATATATATATATATATATATATATATATATATATATATATATATATATATATATATATATATATAAAAAGAAAATAATAAGCTAATAATTGTGACTTCAGCTGTATGTGATGTCACTTTCCTTCTGGTTTTGCAGTTGTTTGAGACGTTTTCTCTTGAGGACTCGTTTCATCTGCTGAAGCCAGCTGCTCTGTATGAAGAAGCTCTGAGTTTGGTGAAAGATGGAGACGTGGCCTGCAGATCACTCAGGTAGTGCATATTAACACTATTATAGGGTTAGTTCACCCAAAAATTTGAATCGTGTTAGGATAACTTGAAATTATTTAAAATAAGACAAAACAAGCATTCAAATAATCAGTCAGATTTTGCAGTAATGTTCCATTAGTTCATGTTTGTTTATGTATTTGCTAACATGAACAAGCAATGAGCAATATATTCATCTATTCATTCGTTTTCTTTTCGGCTTAGTCTCTTTATTAATCAGGGGTCACCACAGCGGAATGAACCGTCAACTTATTCAGCATATGTTGTACGCAGCGGAAGCCCTTCCAGCCGCAAACCAACATTGGAAAACATCCGCACACTCTTGCACACACTCACATACACTGCGTCCAATTTAGCTTATTCAATTCCCATATAGCGCATGTCTTTGGATATATATATATATATATATATATATATATATATATATATATATATATATATATATATATATATATATATATATATATATATATATATATATATATATATATACATATACATATACATACATACATACATACACATATATACACATTCACATATACACATATATATATATATATATATATATATATATATATATATATATATATATATATATATATATATATATATATATATATATATATATATATATATATATATATATATATATATATATATATATATATATATATACGTATGATGGCACAGTAGGACCCTCGGCTGGGTCAGTTGGCGTTTCTATGTGGAGTCCAAAGACATGTGGTACAGGTAAATTGTGTAGGCTAAATTGTCCGTAGTGTATGAGTGTAAGTGAATGTATATGGATGTTTCCCAGGCATGGTTTGTGGCTGGAAAGGCATCCGCTGTGTAAAACATGCTGAATAAGTTGGCGGTTCATTCGCTGTGGTGACCCCGGATTAATAAAGGGACTAAGCTGAAAAAAAAAAATGAATGAATGAATGAATATATATATGAATATATGAATATATATATATATATATATGCATATATGCATGCATGCATACATACATACATACATACATACATACATACATACATACATACATACATACATACATACATACATACATATATACGTATGTATGTATGTATGTATGTATGCATGTGTATATATATATATATATATATATATATAACTTTTTTTTCTCCTTCATATGGAGCTGAGCCCACCTAAAATGAAAATCCTAAAATAAAACGAAAAAAATTATCAAGATATTTTCAGTCAATTAACAAATGTATTTAGTTATTAACATTTGAATTAAATATTTATTTTTATTAATTTTAAATAAAAATAATAATAATTGAATTTATTTATTTAAACTGGAGCACTCGGAGGAAACCCACGCCAACACGGGGAGAACATGCAAACTCCACACAGAACCTGACCTGGACTCGAAACAGCGAGTTTCTTGCTGTGAGGCGACAGTGCTAAACACTGAGCCACCGTGTTGTGTTCTAAATGATAGATATTAAAAGTATGACATTTGTAACATGCTCTATAATTTCAGGGCATAACATTATTATCCTGTATTGTGGACAGCACGCAGCCTGGAGGTCAAAAACTGATCCAGTGTTTCTGAAGTAATACCAAGAGTTCTGCTGCTCATAAAGCACAGATGTTCAGCTCTCTTCTGGGATTTGAGGCTTTCCGCTGTAGCTCAGGGAGCAGAGACTGATGGGAACACACACACACACACACACACACACACACACTCACAGTGTTATTTCTGTGCCTCTGTTACAGAACTGAACTGCTGGAGTGTTACAGCGATCAGGACTTCCTCGCTAAACTGCACTGTGTACGACAGGCATTCCAGGTCAGCACACTTTCACACACCATTACACACACACACACACACACACGATCACAAGCACACACGAACATACACATGCTCACATGACTACACGCATGTCGACACGATTAAAATGCGCACACCATTACACAAACACACACGGTTACACACACACACACACACACACACACACATGCCCGCACGATTACAAATGCACCCATATGCACAGACAGGCACACGTACAAATGATTGCGCGCACACACATGCCCACGTGATTACAAAGGCACACACACGACCTCACGATTACAAATGCACTTAAGCGAACACCATTTTACACATACACACACACACACACACGCACGCACACACACACACACACACAATTACAAATGCATTCATATGCACAAACCATTACACACATGCACATGCCCTCATAGTTACAGATGCACACACACGTCCAAGCGGTTACAAATGTGCACGCACATGCCCTCACGATTACAAATGCACACACCATTACACACACACCCACACACCCACACGATTACAGATGCACTCTTTTGCACACACCATTACACACACACAAGCCCTCACGATTACAAATGCACTCATATGCACACACCATTACACACACACACCCACATGATTACAGATGCACTCTTTTGCACACACCATTACACACACACACACACACACACACACACGCTTACACAATTACAAATGCACTCTTTTGCACACACCATTACACACACACACACACGCCCACACGATTACAAATGCACTCATATGCACACACCATTACACACACGCCCACACGATTACAAATGCACTCATATGCACACACACACACACACACCCACGCCCACACGATTACAAATGCACTCATATGCACACACACACCACACGATTACAAATGCACTCATATGCATACACCGTTACACACACACACACACACTCGATTACAAAGGCACTGTAAACATGATTACAAAGGCACTCATATGCACACACCATTACACACACACACACACACACGCCCCCACGATTACAAAGGCACTCATATGCGCACACACACACACACATGCTCACACGATTACTAATGCACTCCTATGCACACACAATCACACATACACGCCCACACGATTAAAATGCACTCATATGCACTCACACACACACACGATTACAAATGTCCTCAAATGCACACACCATTTTACACACATAAACACACACCCACATGATTACAAATGCACTTATATGCACACACCATTTTACACACACACACACACACACACACACGATTACAAATGCACTCATATGAGCACACACATGCCCACATGATTACAAATTCCCTCATATGCACACACACACACACACACACACACACACACACACACACACACACACATCCACACGATTACAAATGCACTCATATGCACACACACACGCCCACACACACACATGGACACATGATTACTCATATGCACAAATCATTACACACATACACACACACACACACACACACACACACACACACACACACACACACACACACACACACACACACACACAAATACTCTCACCATTACAAATGCACTCAAACATGCCTACACGATTACAAATACATACACCATTACACACACACACACACACACACACATGCACTTATGGTTACAAATGCACACACATGCCAACACGGTTGCAAATGCACACTCGGTTGCAAATGCACACACATACCCTCACAATTACAATTGCACTCAAATGCACACACCATTACACACACACACATACACTCACCCACACATACACTCACATATACACATAATTACACATGTGCCCTCATGGTTACAAATGCACGCACACATGCCCACATGATTACAATGCACTCACACACACACACACACACACACACACACACACGCACACACACACACACGATAACACTGTTTCTTGTGATCATGCAAATGCACACAATCACACACTCATAAGCTGACACATTTACACACACACTCACCTACACAATTACTTGCATGATTACACACATACATACTTGCAAACATTCAAACACATGATCACACACAAACATCATCTCACACACACGCACGCACGCACGCACGCACGCACGCACGCACGCACACACACACATGCTGTTATCCACACAAACACATGATCACACACAAACATCATCTCACACAAACACACACACACACACACGCTGTTATCCACACATACACATGATCACACAGGACTCATGCTGATGTGTGTGTGTGTGTGTGCGTGCGTGCGTGCGTGCCTGCGTGTGTGTGTAGGTGCTGCTGCTGGATGAAACACACAGAGTGTTCTTCATGGAAACAGGGAAGCAGATGATTTCTGGACTCCTGGTCAAAGCCAACAAGGTGATTTAATAGTGATTAAAGTCAGCCATGAAATCTAAATGTGGAAATTATTATTATTATTAACATTTTATTATTATTATTATCATAATTATTTTATTATTATTATTATTTTATATTATTATTATTATTATTTTTATTATATTATTATTATTGTTATTATTTTATCATTATCATTATTATATTATTATTATTGTTGTTTTTATTATTATAATTATTATTATGATGATTGTTGTTATTGTTATTATTTTATTATAATTGTTGCTATTTTATTATTATTATTATTGTTGTTGTTATTTTTATTATTATTATTAATTATTGTTATTATTTTATTATAATTCTTGTTATTTTTTTATTATTATTGTTGTTGTTGTTGTTGTTATTATTATTATAGTTGTTATTATTTTACTATTATTATTATTACTATTATTATTATTTTATTATTATTGTTGTTGTTATTTTTATTATTATTATGATAATTGTTGTTATTGTTATTATTTTATTATAATTGTTGTTATTTTATTATTATTATTATAGTTCTTGTTGTTGTTGTTGTTGTTGTTATTATTATTTTAATATTATTATTATTATTATTATTATTATTATAGTTGTTGTTATTATTATTATTATTATTATTATAGTTGTTAATATTATTATTATTATTATTTTAATATTATTTTTTTTTTATTCGTTTTTTATTATTATTGTTGTTGTTGTTGTTGTTGTTGTTATTATTTTAATATTATTATTATTATTATTATTATTATTATTATTATTATTATAGTTGTTATTATTACTATTATTTTAATATTATTATTATAATTTTTTTATTAATATTATTACAGTTGTTATTATTTTATTATTATTATTATTATTATTGAGTATTACAGCATTTAGTGACCTCCTTCAACAACATCTTTTCTCTGATTGCTGGTTACTGGTATGAGGGCGGGAACAACCTGTCACTCTCATGAGATCCACCAATAGCAACCCACAATCACCCAATCAATTCCTCATGAACAAAATCAAGCCCCGCCCCTTTATTGTTCTCATTCCAAAACATTCAAATAACTTTAAACCCCTCAACTCTTACATAAGGTTTTAGAATTAAATATTGAGAAGAGTCCCGAAAGAGTAGTGAGTCGTTTATAATTCATGTAGAACTCTGCTTTTATTGTATTGTTTTTAATTATTTAATTATTTATTTGTTTTTAAACTATTTTGGCTTGACAATTGTTAGAAATGTATTGCCAAAGCATTTATAAAGTTTAATAAGAACTTTAACGCACACACAGGGACAGGCAAAAATACATTGAAATGTATTTTAAAATAAAACACCAAATACCTCAGATATATGTGTATTAAAATAAACTACAAATTACAGCAGCCACAACAAGTATCAAAATAAAATACTGTAATTTAGTTTTTTGAAAATACTACAGAATACTTTTACACGGGAGCATGACTTTTTTTTTTTTCGCAAACCTTCAATAAGCCTAATGGATCAATCTCTTCACCATTAAACTGACTTAGTGAAGTAAACCATGATTGAGAACAACAGCTCTTCTCAGAGCAAGTTTATTCCTCATTCACCTCTACTGTACATGAGGAGGTATTTATAAAAATGTAACTTGTATAAGTTTTATTCATAAAACTTGTTTTTCTCTTTGGTTTTAGCATATATTTTTAAACAGAAAGTCCTGTCTTGAAAATGATCTCTTTAATCCCTGTATGAACCATTTAATGCAGATAATGAGTTGGATTATAGTACTGCAGTGCATCCAGAAAGTCTTCATAGCGCTTCACTTTTTCCATATTTATGTTACAGCCTTATTCCAAAATGGATTAAATTAAATTATTTCCTCAGAATTATACACACAATACCCCATAATGACACTGTGAAAAAAAGAGTTTTTGAAATTGTCGCAAATTTATTATAAATAAAAAAGCTGAACGATCACACGTACTTAAGTATTCTTTGGCGTGAAGCTCTAATCTGAGCTCAGGTACAGTCTGTTTCCACTGATCAAACTTAAGATGTTTCAGCAGCCTAATTGGAGTTCACCTGTGGTCAATTCAGTCTATATAAGGTCCCAGGGTTGACAGTGCATGTCAAAGCACAAACCAAGCATGAAGACAAAGGAATTGTCTGTAGACCTCCGAGACTGGATTGTCTCAAGGCACAAGGCTGGGGAAGGTTACAGGAAAATTTCTGCTGCTCTGAAAGTTCCAATGAGCACAGTGGCCTCCATCATCCGTAAGTGGAAGATGTTTGGAACCACCAGGACTCTTCCTAGTGCTGGCCGGCCATCTTAGCTGAGTGATCAATATCCCGATGGTCACTCTGTCTGAGCTCCAGCGTTCTTCTGTGGAGAGGAGAAGCTTACAGAAGGACAACCATCTGTGCAGCAATCCACCAATCAGGCCTGTATGGTAGAGTTGCCAGATGAAGCCACTCCCCGCCTGGAATTTGCCAAAAGGCATCTGAAGGACTCTCAGACCATATGAAACTAAATTCTCTGAAAAACTTTAAGGAACAATGTTTTTAAACATTGTGATTAAGTTCTTTTTAGCTTGACTCTTTATATTGGCAATTCTCAATCAGAGAGTTATTACAAGTGAGGGAAAGAGGGAATATTTCACTGTATTGAAGAAAACACTATTGGGTGGTAATTAAACACATTCCTTACTCTCTGAACCATTTTCAGAGGATAATAAAGTAAACAACAACAATAAAGACAAAACAAACAAATAAACAAAACAATAACAAAAAATAAATAAATAAATAAAAATAAATATTAACAATTGACACCTAAGTAAGCCATTACTGTTAAGTTTTAGATATCAGACTATTTCTTTTCCTCTTGAACGACTATGTCGAGGGCGGTGGTGACAGCATGGAGACAGATTAGATCCAAGTGCAATAAGTTGAATAGTTCTCTGCAAACAAATCCAAATCACTATGCTGAATTGAAGTCGATAAGGCATGCAAGTTTCAGAGTAACAAACAGTAGTCCACCAAGGCAATCAAGGCAAAATCAGTGATGGAACAATCAGTGGTCAACAAAAACAGGTGCAAAGGTCTTAACAGAAAGGCAGAACAAAACCGTAAGAAAATGCTCGGTAAGGTGGCAGGTACTGTTTGGTGTGGCCTGGTTAATATGGCCACCAAACAATAAGTAAACAACGAAGAACTGGCAGTCAGAATTCAGGCGAGGGCTATCCCTGCTGGCTGGATGAGTGGTTATCAGTTCTGTTTGTTACAACGAGATTTTATCAATAATTGATTTTCTTTTAAAAGTATTTTTAAATTAAATTAATACATTTGTCTGAATATTTTAATAATTATTTGAATGAAAACATTTTGTGATTATTATTATTTTAATTATTCTATTTATAATTACTATTACTGCAACTACTACTGTAAAATGTTTTTTTAAATAATCTTTTTATTGTTTTAGCATAAGAAATAATCAACAACATAAACAGAACAAAAAACAACATAAAAAAAAAACTAAATAAATAAATAAATAAGGGGGGGGGGGTTACAAAGGTCATTTCAAAATACACAAATAGTCAGACACAACATAATACAACATCATCCAGAAAGCATAAGGAAATAAATAGAATTAAATATGAAACAAAAATAATTTACAGAGAAATGCATAGGCTCCACAATTCGACTTACTCCAGACCAATCTCACTTATAAAGAGTTACAAGTTAGCATTACTGATGTAGAACATAATTGGGCTCCAGATTTTTACAAATGTGTTTAGTTTGTTTGTCATCCCGTATCTCATTTCCTCCATGGGCAACACGAAACTTAAGCTTCTAACCCAAATTTCGAAAACAGGCACATAATCTGACTTCCAATTTTGTAAAATTATTTTCTTTGTTAATATCATACTCAAAGATACTGCCTGTGATTATATATTTATCTCCTATTTTGGAGGTGTCTCCGAAAATGCCCAATTTTGGATCTGGTGACAGTCTTATCCTACTGTAAAATTGTTGTATTTCTTCTTATTAAATTGAGCTTTAAATTTGCCAGCTTGTCTTAATATTATCACAATAGCTTTTTGCAACAAAAAACATTTAAATGTCTTGTTCTCATATAGTGTGTTGACATGTTATGAAAAGACCATACGCATCATGCATACTTCAATATGGGGAACACGTTACAATAAGGTTATATTTGTTCATGCATTTACTTAAGAAATAAACAATACATTTAATACAGTATGTGTTCATGCTTGTTAATGGAAATAAAGTTGTTCATGTTTAACTCGGTGCATTAACTAATGATAACAAACATGAATTCGGTTTATAAAAATGCATTAGTAAATGTTGAACTATGATTAATAAATGCTGTACAAGTGTTGCTCATTAGTAGTTCATGTTAGTAAATACATTAACTTTTGACCTCAGTATATAATGTAAATATAGGAAATCAAGGTTTTGTCATCTTTATGTATTTAGAGTCCGAAGGCGTTTCTGGAGAGTTATGAAGACATGCTGCAGTACACACAGAGAGAAGAGACGTGGCCCGTCAGCAAGATGGAGCTGGAAGGACGAGGGGTTTGTCTTGTTATAATACTTCATATTAAACTATCATAACAGTGTCGTTTTATTGATTTCATCTGCCAGTGTACGTGTGCGAACATCCATACTGCTGTAATTACATGCTTTCTTAGCAGCTGCTTTCTCATGCTGCGTTCACACCAGACGCAGATGAAGCGTCAAGCGTGAGTGATTTACATGTTAAGTCAATGTAAAGCTGCCAATAGACGTTCTGCGATACGTTTTGCGCGAATAAGGCGACGCGAATGACACGATATGTGTGATTGAAGCGGCGTGAGTTGCGCATTTTTCGCATTTGACACTCTTTACATGAATCGCTCAAGTTGGAAAATCGGAGCTTCAGCGGACATTCGCGCCACGTAAACCAATCAGAGGCGTGATTATGACGTAGCGCCTTTTGTTGGGAACTCCTCCTGCCGACACCGGACAACAACGCATCAAACTGGGCTCGGCTCAGTCTGAAGCACCGCTGAAAGCTTCCATCATTCAGGTGCAGTTTCTGGCGGAGTTGATGAACTCACAGAGCTGGGTGCACCTACGAAAGGATCTAGTGGACTCGGACATGGCGCCGAACAAATATACGCTGTTTTTCAGCTTTCCTAAAGCACTTATGGCTCGTTTCCACTGACTGGTACGGTACGGTACGGTTCGGTTTGGTACGGGTCACCTTTATCAAGCTTGCGTTTCCACTAACAAGGGTACCCTTTTGGTGGGCGTGGTGTATGACAGAAAGTTTCAGTCGACGTCATTCTCGCTCGAGGAAATGTCTACTATAAAGCTGTACAGGTCACTTACATATCATATGAGAAGCACTTCTCACAAAACAGATGCTTCATACACACATAAATACTTGTGTAGAAATGTTTATTTCTAACTTTTCAATGAACATGAGTTGATTATAACTGCAGATCAATGACAGTGCGAAATAACCTACTGTAACATCTGTAATTATATTAAATAACTAAATAAATGAACATATATAAACACATACAGCCCCTTACAGTCTCCGATATGTTATCAATTACAGAAGAACACACACAACAGACATTTCGTCCATTTTTAGGTTCAAAACAACACAATATATAGCCGACAGCCAGTGTAAATCTCTTATCTGTGTCTGTAATCTTCAGCAGCACATGTAGCCTCGGTTCGAGAATAATTCTATCATTCCCGGTTCATATTAGTCCAAAAGGTGATGATAACAATCATAGTTAAACAAGGCAGTTTGTTTACGTTTGCTGAATAATAATGTGCTCCTTTTTTCCGGCTTCTCCTTTGTTTTTTCCGCGCTTCACTCTCGCGTTTGTCAGTGTCTGACAGGATCGGGTTTCAAAAGCACGTCAATAATCAAGCGCAGGTTATTATCATCAGCTCAAGAAGTTTGTTATTTCAGATATAGACGCGCGGTGAAGGAAGAAAGCGAAATCGCTCGCACTTCAGACTGCCTCGTAAAAAAAACTACATGGCACAGGGTAAATCTGCTCTACTCCATGGCTTTGTGGCTGTTTATCAAGACGACGACAAGGTTTGTTTGAGCCCGGGTCGACCATGGCTCGTTATTATATGTATAAATAATTCCGCTGTAATCTCTCGGCTGTGCGTGTATTTTAAATAAGGAGGTTTTTTGTTTTCATTCTGGCTTGTTGCGTAAGCGAATGATGTATCTCTGTAAACCAATAGCGTTCAGCTGCGCGTCTAGCTCCGCCTTTTGGGACCCTTTCTCGTGTTTGGTACCCTTTCGAAAGGGTGCCGAAAAAGTGGTACGGTTCAGTTAGGTACGCTTTTTGACAGTGGAAACGGCTATAAAAGCGTACCAAACCGAACCGTACCGTACCACTCAGTGGAAACGGGCCTTTAAGTCACTACTATTGTCTCAATAAAATCAATGTTAGCCATTTAGCAAAGAAACTAGAGTCACCGGGCAGACAGATGCCCTGCCCATGACGCGAATCCGCCTCTATTGTTAAGTGAATTTGACGCACGAATGAAGCAGATTTGATGCATGAACATTTAGACTTTACTCTCTTAATTCACACATCTATTTACGTGCGAATAGCGCAGTTTATTTGTGCATGCCGCGTCTGGTGTGAACAGCATCACAACTGTTTTTTATGTCTTTTATTTATAATAATAATAATAATAATAATAATAATAATAATAATAATAATAATAGTTGATTATTAATGTATTGTTTATAAAATAATAATAATAATCCTGAAAACTACACCTAATATAATTAATAATAATATTAAAATATTAATAAATACATGTTTTAAGATACAGTATTCACTATTAATAAATCATTAATTATTACATTTGCCTCAAACTTGAAGTTTTCTGCTTATTAATATTTATAAAGGTAATAGTTGGGTTTTGGTATTGGGTAGGATTAGGGATGTAGAATAAGGTCATGCAGAATATGTGCTTTATAAGTGTTAACAAACAGCTAATATCTTAATAATAGGCAGGTAATAAGTAGGCCCACATGGAATATGCACGCGCATTTTTTGCCCATCATTGAGTCTATTTATTTACTCATGTACATGTGTGTAAATTTATATTTATTCAGTTTTGAAATGAATTCAGTAATATTATTGACTAATATAAATATTATCATATGATTTACTTACAATACAGTTTTTAAAGTCATATTTTCTGTCTTTTAGTAGATGTATTAAATGAGAGACTTGCTTTGTTTACCAAATAAGTGGTGCTAATTGGATTTGCATTGTAAACATTAAGTAAAAGTTAAAAAGGTATTTTTTTATTTAATATGTAAAGTTTTTAGTTATGATACTCCCAAAAACATAAATCCACATAAATCCGCAGATTTTTAACTAAATTCTGCGCAGAAATAGCAAAAAATGTCCGCAGATTCTGTCTAGCCCTAGTAATAAGCCACTAGTTAATTGTGAGAATTGGTACTTAAACTAAAGCGTTACCATAATAATAAAAATATAAAGAAATAAAAAATGAGAAACAATAAGGAAACAATAAAAAACATAATTGTTATTATTTTTATAATTATTAATATAAATAATAATAATAATAATAAAAATTATTATTATTAGTGCTTATTAATGCTGTCAAAAGATTAATTGTGATTAATCGCATCCAGAATAAAAGCTTGTATTGTCATATTATACGTGTACTGTGCAAATTTATTTTGTGTGTGCGTGTGTGTGTGTGTATAAATGATGATATAAAAATGCTTTTTGAGATTTATAAAATAAACATTATTTATTTATTATTTATTTTTTTTTTATGTTTATTTATATATATTTATTTAAATAAATATATACAGTCAGAGTTATGGAATTTTTTTCACAGTATGTCTGACAATATATATATATTTTTTTGTTTTGTTTCAGATAGAATGAAAGCAGTTTTTAATTTTTAATGAACCATTTTTAGGTCAAAAGTTTTAGCGCCTTTAAGCAATTTCTTTTTCGACTGTCTACAGAACAAACCATCATTATACAATAACTTGCCTAATTACTCTAACCTGCCTAGTTAACCTAATTAACCTAGTTAAGCCTTTAAATGTCCCATATATATATATATATATATATATATATATATATATATATATATATATATATATATATATATATATATATATATATATATATATATATATATATAGACACAATATTTATACACTGTGAGCATATACATTATGTAAATACAAACTTATTTTGGAAGTGATTGAATCATTATAGTCATTTGATGGCACATTATTATTATTAATTTATATTATTATTAATAATTATAATTAAAATTAATAATAATGATCAGAAGAAGATAATATTTTCTTTTTTGACCTTTGCTTTTGTTCCAGGTTGTCTGTATGAACTTCTTTGACATTGTGTTGGACTTTATCCTTATGGATGCGTTTGAGGATCTGGAAAGTCCTCCGTCTTCAGTGGTCGCAGTTCTGAGGAACCGATGGCTCTCAGACAGTTTTAAAGAAACGGTACATCAGAGCTCCACTGCAAACATATACAGTCACGTGTCACTCAATTTAATCCCATGGTTTTCCACATCAGGACGTAATAATAAAAAAATATGGTTAAGTTTGTGAGATAAAACCTCAGATGAACATCACATGGCATCTCGCATTGCATCATTATTTATTTAACATAAAAATAAATGCAAGATAGGGGCAGCACGGTGGCTCAGTGGTTAGCACAGTGGCCTCACAGCAAGAAGGTTGCTGGTTCAAGTCCCGGCTGGGTCAGTTGGCATTTCTGTGTGGAGTTTGCATGTTCTTCCCGTGTTGGCGTGGGTTTTCCTCTGGACTGTGGGGGAAATTGGAGAACCCAAACACATGCGCTGTAGGTGAATTGGGTAAACAAAATTGGCCGGAGTGTATGAGTGTGTGTGAAGGAGTGTGTATGGGTGTTTTCCAGTATTTGGTTGCAGCTGGAAGGGCATCCTCTGCGTAAAACATACGCTGGATAAGTTGGCGGTTCGTTCCGCTGTGGTGACCCCTGATTAATAAATGGACTAAACTGAAAAGAAAATGAATGAATGTATGAGTGTGTGTGTGTGTGTGTGTGTGTGTGTGTGTGTGAATGAGTGTGTATGGGTGTTTCCCAGTACTGGGTTGCACCTGGAAGAGCATCCGCTGTGTAAAACATATGCCAGAATAGTTGGCGGTTCATTCCACTGTGGCGACCACTGAAACAGACTAAGCTGAATGAATGACTAAATGCAAGATAGAAAAGCCATGGGTGACAGTATGAAGACAGCCATTGATTCAGATGCTGTAGATCCACTTTCAGTAGTAATGACTTTCAGGAATAGTTACCCCCAAAAATTCAAGTTACCCCATACTTTACACTCCCTCAATCTCTTCTCTGTGTTTGACTTTTTTTCCTGTAAGTTGAACACAGTCGGAGTAGTTTTACGTTTTATCCTGGCTTTTCCATGCTGTATAATGGTGTTGCACAGTGGCTTTAATTTTGCTACTTCAAAAAGTGCATTAATCCATCGCTACTCATACTAACATGATAATAAGTGCTAAATACTTCAGCTCATCCATCAACATGATTTCTGCAGGAGTCCCGTAAGATGTAATGAAGACCACAACTCCCTTGATTCCACACTTTGTCACTCCATCATCAAAATGCACCTTTGTTTGTTGTGAATACACGCCCTCTAGTGGACAAAAATACATACTGTGCCTTTAAGTGGCACACAGAATTGAGGTTAATGTGTCTGTATTTCTAAAGTATCTTTCTCTGTCTACGTAAGGCATTGGCTACAGCCTGTTGGTCTGTGCTGAAAGCTAAAAGAAGATTACTAATGGTGAGTAATTGCTCAAGTTTATTTATTTGTGTAGCGCTTTTCACAATAATTATAGCTTTACGAAATGCACGTTATTGCATTACAATCAAATTCAGAAAGGTTAAGGTTATTAGTTACCAAAACTTTATTAGTTACTAATCATTTTAACTAATTAACTGGTAACCCATAGCTTTCACTTGTACTCATAACTTTGCTAGTTGTTTGTTTCTGAGGAATCCTTTCTGCAGCACAACCGATGTATGATGATTTACAGTTTGTTAGTCAGCCAGGGGTGCGTTTCTGAAAACCATCATTAGCCAACTAAGGTCGCAAGTTGTCGTTACAAACAAAGTTAGGTGATTTGGCATTTCTCAAATCCGTTGTTCCAACGAACATTCGCAAACTGTGTCGCAACTTGTATGCTTGCAACTACATCTCTGTAGCTGTAGTTAGAAACAGTTCCTGGCTTTGTTCTATTCCCATTTATCCCCCCTATGCCCTATTCCTTTAGAACATTCTAACATTTTAAATTGGAATGTTTTTATATTAAAAAGCATTAAAGTCTTCTCTCTTAGGTGTAATTTGCTCTCAAAGTATTTTTACAGTTCAGTTTTAGCGATCTTCGTGTTTACAGTTGCACTCCTTTCGCAGTGCACTTAGAAAACATTGTCATTTTGAACACAGACGTGGCTCATAACGAAAGCTATAGGTAGGCCCACACGGAATCTGTGCGCGCAGAATTACGCAGATTTTTAGCCCATCGTTGATTCTGTTTATTTACTTGTGTAAATGTGTGTAACTTTTTTTATTTATTCAGTTTTGAAATAAATTCAGTAATATTATTGACTAATATAAATATTATCATATGATTTACCTACAATACAGTTTGTACAGTCATATTTTCTGTCTTTTAGTAGAGATATTATATGAGAGACTTGCTTTATTTACCAAATAAAGTGGATCAAATTGGATTTACATTGTAAACATTAAATAACTTAAAAAGCTATTATTTTTAATTTCTTTTATTAAGTTTTTAGTTACGAAACTCTTAAAATCATTCCACTTAAATCCGCAGATTTTTAACAAAATTCTGCGCAGAAATAGCAAAAAATGTCCGCAGATTCCATCTGGCCCTAGCTATAGGTGACCTGTTATTTAAAAGAGAAATTTGCGTTACATCTCCAAATCTTGTGAAAACAAAAAAACATAGCATACGTTAACGCTTTTAATTTATAGTAGGATATTTATAAAGTGTCTGTGCTGTATATGACATGATGGGCCTGTTCTGCAGTGGTTAGCATGTGTCAAATTGTTAAAATAGACTTTTCAGAAAATAAATAAACAATATCCTACTTAATAATAATAATAAGAAGAAGAATAATAATCATCGTCATTAATATTATTAATTTTATTATTAAAGTAGGATTTTTTTTCATTTCCTAATAAGTAATAAATTTTATTTCTCAATAAATAGCCTCATTATTTATTTATTTATTTATTTATTTATTTATTTATATGATTTATTTATGAGATTAGAATACGTGTTAGCTTTTGTAATTTATTTTACGTTAATTTAGAATAGACTAGTATGGAATATTCTCAAAAATATTTGTAAAGGAAACACAGGCCCTCTATGTGCCATTTACATACAGTTAAAGTCAGAATTATTATTTATTTAAATTTTTTTTACATTTTTTTTTTTTATATATATTTCCCAAATGATGTTTAACAGAGCAAGGAAAATTTCACAGTATGTCTGATAATATTTTTTCTTCTGGGGAAAGTCTTTTTTGTTTTATTTCGGCTAGAATAAAAGCAGTTTTTATTATTTATGAACCATTTTAAGGACATTTATTAGACCCTTTAAGCTGTATTTTTTTTCGACTGTCTACAGAACAAACCATCATTATACGATAACTTGCCTAATTACCCTAATACCTAACAATAATAATAATAATAATAATACCTAATACCCTAATAATTATCTAGTTAACCTAATTAACCTAGTTAAACCTTTAAATGTCACTTTAAGCTGTATAGAAGTGTCTTGAAAAATATCTAGTCAAATATTATTTACTGTCATCATGGCAAAGATAAAATAAATCAGTTATCAGAAATGAGTTATTAAAACTATTATGAGTAGAAATGGGTTGAAAAAAATCTGCTCTCCGTTAAACAGAAATTGGGGGTAAAAATAAACAGGGGGGCTAATAATTCTGACATAAACTGTATATTTAAATTAATATGCAAAGCGAGTGCATGTTTTTACCAAAACTAATATTGGGTTTGTTTTTAAATGTGTGTGTGTGTGTGTGTGTGTGTGTGTGTACAATATAATTTGCTCAAATAAATGATGGCGTTCTACTCTAAAGAAGTTGTTACTCCGCCCCGTCTAAAGCATTGTTATGGGCGTTTTACCTTATAACTAACGTGGTTCAAACGATGGATCTGCGACAGAGAAGCTACAGGTTTTGGGAAACACTCGTCACTATGTCGTTCTTTCCCCAAATGATGCATCGTACTATGATAGTTCAGCCGTGAGTTACGTCGTTGTTTGGGAAATGCACCCCAGATTGTCTTTTATTGTATCTCTTGATGTGTTTTTGCTGCTCAGGTTCCAGACGGTTTTATTGCACATTTCTATGTAATCTCTGAACACGTGAGTCCGGTTTTGGCCTTTGGGTTTTTGGGCCCGCAGCAGCATCTCAGTGAGGTGTGCACCATATTCAAGGTAAGACCCTCCTAATGCTCTCCACACTTCTCCAACTCGAAGTGTCATAATCCTCCTTTAAATACAGTTGAAGTCATAATTAATAGCCCTCCTGCAAAATTCATTTTTAAATATTTCCCAAATGATGTTTAACAGAGGAAGGAATTTTTCACAGTACTTCCTATAATATTTTTTTCCTCCTGGAGGAAGTCTTATTTGTTGTATTTCAGCTAGAATAAAAGCAGTTTTATTTTTTTTTCAAAACCATTTTAAGATCAATATTATTAGTTATTATTGGCTTAAAGGGTTAAATTATTTGTTTTGTCTATTGTCTACAGAACAAACCACTGTTATACAATGACTAATGGCTCATTTCCACTGACTGGTACGGTACGGTACGGTACGAGTCACCTTTGTCAGGCTTGCGTTTCCACTAACAAGGGTACCCTTTTGGTGGGCGTGGTGTACGACAGAAAGTTTCAGTCGACGTCATTCTCACTCGAGGAAATGTCTACAATAAAGCTGTACAGGTCACTTACATATCATATGAGAAGCACTTCTCACAAAACAGATGCTTCATACATAAATACTTGTGTAGAAATGTTTATTACTAACTTTTCAATAACCATGAGTTGATTATAACTGCAGATCAATGACAGTGCGAAACAGCCTACTGTAACGTCTGTAATTATATTAAATAACTAAATAAATGAACATATATGAACACATACAGCCCCTTACAGTCTCCGATATGTTATCAATTACAGAAGAACTACACACAACAGACATTTCGTCCATATTTAGGTTCAAAACAACACAAAATATAGCCGACAGTCAGTGAAAACCTCTCATCTGTGTCTATAATCTTCAGCAGCACATGTAGCCTCGGTTAGAGAATAATTCCGTCATTCCCGGTTCATATTAGTCCAAAATGTGAAGATAATAAGTTAGTTATACATGGCATTTTGTTCTTGTTTGCTGAATAATAATGTGCTCCTTTTTTCCGGCTTCTCCTTTGTTTCTTCATGCTTCACTCTCGTGTTTGTCAGTGTCTGACAGGATCGGGTTTCAAAAGCTCGTCAATAATCAAGCGCACGTTATTATCATCAGCTCAAGAAGTTTGTTATTTCAGATATAACGTTAGACGTGCGCGAGCGCTAGCAAGAAAGCGAAACCGCTCGCGCATCAGACTGGCTCGTAAAAAACTACGCGGCACAGGGTAAATCTGCTCTTCTTCTTGGCTTTGTGGCTGTTTATCAAGACGACGACAAGGTTTGTTTGAGCCCGGGTCGATCATGGCTCGTTATTATATGTATAAATCATTCCACTGTAATGTCTCGGCTCGTTGGCTGTGTATTTCAAACATGGCGAGTTTTTTGTTTTCATTCTGGCTTGTTGCATAAGCGAATGACGTATCTCTGTTAACCAATAGAGTTCAGCTGCGCGTGTGGCTCCGCCTTTTGGTACACTTTCTCGTGTTTGCTACCCTTTCGAAAGGGTGCCAAAAAAGTGGTACGGTTCGGTATGCTTTTTGACAGTGGAAACGGCCATAAAAGCGTACCAAACCGAACCGAACCGTACCGTACCGTACCACTCAGTGGAAATGGGCCATAATTACCCTAACTTGCCTAATTAACCTAGTTAAGCCTTTAAATGTCACTTTAAGCTGAATACTAGTATCTTCAAAAATATCAAGTCATATATTCTGTACTGTCATCATAGCAAAGGATAAATAAATCAGATATTAGAAATGATTATTAAACTACCATGCATAGAAATGTGCCGAACAAAATCTTCTTTCCATTAAATGGAAATTGGGCAAAAAACATACAGGGGGGCTAATAATCCTGACTTAAACTCTGTGTATATTGTAGGGGATTCAATAATTAGCTTATTTTGTTCATTGTGTTTGGAGTGGTTTGATATCTGACTGGATTATTGGATGCCACAGTATTGATACCTGAACCAGTCTGTTGGTTTGTTACTATGGTATACCACGTATTCTGCCCCATCACAGATTAATTTGGGTAATTTCTTCAGAGTTTACAGCATCCCACACGCTACTGGTTTTATCAGTTAAAAGATTCCAGTGCGAGATGCGACAGAAACTCAATACTCACGCTCGTGTGCGTTTCTCTCTCGGCTCACAAATGCTTTTTTATTCATTTTTGAGTGAACTGTCCCTTTAAGGCAGATTTGCAGCATACAGTACATTCGGCAGTCTGAGGGTTTCATTGAGAGATTCACACAGGAAGTGCATCATAGACAGGTAAAACAGGATGTCGTGGTCCAGATCGCATTAGTTCAGCTCATTTGTGTCCTCTGAGCCCTTGTGGTTTGTTCTTTTGGTTTAGTTTTTTTATTTTGAAGAGATGCTGCATTTAATCTTACCCTCACCCTCACAATATATCAGTGTTCATCAGAGCACATACACACACACCACACATGTTTGTTTTTGTGAAAAGTGGGTACATTACATAGGTTTCCATTCATTTTATACTGTCCAAACCGTATATTGTATTGCCCTCACCCCATTCTACCCCTAAACCCAACCATCACAGGAGACAGTGTGCAGCTTTACTCTCTGATTAAACTCATCCTGTGGGATTTGTAAGCTTTTTGAGAAATGAGGACGTCACCAATGTCCTCATATTTCACCTCCTTTTTGTAATACCTGTGTCATACCTATGTCATTATGTCATTATACAGATTTGTGTCCTGATATGTCACAAAAACATGCGCACACACACACACACACACACACACACACACACACACACACACGCACACACACGCACACACACACACACACATTTGCTAGTGCTGTCAAATGATTATTCATGATTAATTGCATCTCAGAAAAGTTTATATTTTCAAAATATATACACGTTTACTGTATAAATACACACACATCTGTACATAAAATACAAAAAATATAAAAAAGAAATGTATTTACTTACATATTTATATATTTCTTGCGCTGTAACATGTCGGCGGAATTAGTGGTGTGAGGGATCATGATGCTGGTTCAAACAATATCGTAATATTTTTTTATCCAAGTTTATCATACCATCAGAATCTTCCCTTATGTCTTGGCCTAAGCCTAGTTATGGATACATTATGAATTCAGGCTAAAGCCCCATTTACACTAATACATTTCAGTTTTAACATGCATAACTTTTGCTACAGTTACGCCTTCTGTTCACACTACCTTAGAGTTTTCCAGCCCTAAAAACGGAGCGTTTTGGAAACGATGAAAAGGCTGTTTTCATTTTAAACCGCTGCTGCTCTGTGTCAGTATGGACGGCTGAAAACGGAGGCGGGGCTGCAGATATTCGCCAGTCTGATTGGGGCTTTTCCTTCAATATTAAGTGAACAAAGTTTAGTCTTGCACCCTTTCCTTAAGTTCAGTCTTTACAAGTTTGAAATGGAAAACATCGGGTGAATCTCAAAGTGAACAGTGTACTTTTATAACGTCATTCGCATCACCCTGGCTACGTTGTTTCCCTATATTAACAATAAAATGAAAACATGATGTAAGGAATTGTCAGTTTTCATTTTGATATCTTAACAGGCACCAAATGTTAAGGCATCGTATAGCGACATATTTATATGAGTGTCATCTTCACTGTATGCATATTCATAACAAAACGGAGCCTATAACATAACTGCCTTATTATTTTCACTGAAAAAATATGAAGCATGCGCTCTCTTTTGCTGAATATCAGTTTTAATAATCAATAATGGCCATTATAAAAGTATAACGTACAATACGTGTATACAATATAGGAAATAAAGGCAAGCAATCAGTCAAATGTGCAGAATCAGTGTACGTGGTTACATAAAGTAATATATTAACTAATCTTTGCACTCAAAACACGTTACCTAAGAACGAGTAATAGATTCATTAGACTAAAGAGATGTAGATAGAGACAACAAGAGGAATTAAATATCACGTTTAACAACTATTGTGAGATGAGATCCAGCGGTATATCCTTGATGAACTGTCCGACGTGCACTGCTCTCATCTGGGGAGGTGTGCTCAAAAAAACCTGCTGACTGCCTGGAGCTCAGACGTCCGCATACGCTGCAGCGCATGCTAGAGTGTGTGTGTGGTCACGTGATGTGCGTTTTCAGTGGTGTAGTGTGGACTGAAAGCTTTTCAGAAACGCCAGTGTGGATGTGGATCGTTTTCATACTAAAACGAATCAGTGTAAATGGGGCCAAAATCTATGTAAATGAAGGTTTATTAGCCTATTATAAACCGACCCCAGAGCTAATAGCCCATTCTCCTTTACTCTCCACAGCAACAGATTGTTCAGTATCTGAAGGACATGTTTGACCATGATAAGGTGCGTTTCACATCCGTCCCATCTCTGGCTGAAGACATCCTTCGCCTGTCCCACAGACGGGCAGATATCCTGATGGGTTACCTGGGCATCGAAAATCTACCTGAGACCAATGGAGCTTTACCCAAGAGCCCATGCCAAGCCGAAAGCGGGAATCTGGACGCCAGCGGACAACAAGACTAAGCTTTAAGGTGGCTCTTCATTTAGCTGTTTATCATCAGACCAATCAAAAGGGTTCGCAGATTTACATTCGAGACCTTAGTTTCGTTGAATATTCAGAGAGATCAACCACTACTGAGGTCAACCGAGGCCTTTTCTTCAGCTCTTTCTGCAAACTTTCCACCGAGATATCAAACGTTTGCCACCGTAATCCAGCGCTGCTATTTATCCACCTTAATTTTATCAGGAAGACTCCATCATAACCCGAATAAACTGAATAAAACTCATCTTTTAGCCAAATTTCGTTGTCGACTCGTTAACCTTATTAACCGATGCCTCTTACGTAGAATCGCTATTGTTGGTTTTAAGGGACGGTTTGCGAGTTATTGTGTGTAAATGTGTGTTGTTAAGCGTTTATGCTTGTGCCAGTGGCCAAAAAAAGCTTGTACTGAATCGTGGGTAGCACTGAACACAATGAAAAGGGAGATTTTAAAGGGATAGTTCACCTAAAAATGAAAATTCTGTCATCATTTATTTGCTGTAGGCCTGTTTGTGTTTCATTCTTCTGTTGAACACATGGGAAGGTCTGATCTAAAGCAGCCATAGACTTCCATAGTATTTTATGGTTGTTAATTGCTGCTTTTTTTTTTCAAACATTTTTCAGAGTATCTCCTTTTGACTTTGTTCAACAGAGGAAAGAAGTTCATAAAAGTTGAGAACCACTTAACATTAACATTTTTGAGTGAACTGTCCCTTATAGGCAGATCTGCAGCATACAGTACATTCGGCAGTCTGAGGGTTTCATTGAGAGATTCACACAGGAAGTGCATCATAGAAGGGTAAAACAGGATGTCGTGGTCCAGATCGCATTAGTTCAGCTCATTTGTGTCCTCTGAGCCTTTGTGGTTTGTTCTTTTGGTTTAGTTTTTTATTTTTGAGGAGATGCTGCATTTAATCTTACTCTCACCCTCACAATATATCAGTGTTCATCAGAGCACAATTCTCAAATATGTAACACACACACACACACACACACACACACACACACACACACACATTTGCTAGTGCTGTCGAATGATTATTCAGGATTAATTGCATCTAAGAAAAGTTTATATTTTCATAATGTATACATGTGTACTGTGTATATTTAAGTATATATGTATAAATACACACACATCTGTTCATAAAAAATATATATATATACAACAGAACATTTAGATACATATTTATATATAATTTGTATATATGTGTTCATGTATAATTTGTAAATATATATATATATATATGTAAATATATGTATATATACGTATGTATGCACGTGTGTGTGTATAAAAACACATACATATATTTATGTATATATGTATGTATGTATGTATGTATATGTATGTATATATATATGTATGTGTGTGTATGTATGTATGTATGTATGTATATATGTGTGTATATATATATATATATATATATATATATATATATATATATATGTATGTGTGTGTATGTTTGTATGTATGTATGTATGTATATACACACACGCACAAAATACTGTTGAATACATAAAATATATTTATTGTTAATTATATTTCATAATTATATATTAAACTTAACCCATTATATAAAATAAAAACAAACAAAAATGCATTTTAATTGAATTTATATTGGGTTTATACACACACACACACACACACGCACACACACACACAGTATGCACAGTACACACAAATATATTTTCCAATTATGAACATATATTTTGGATGCATATATATATATTACAATTAATGTGTTAAGTATTTGAGTATTGTGCTCATACTTCATTCTTGCCATACATCTTATGGACTGAAATTTCTGAGCTGTTGAATTTCTGATCTACTCTTCTATTATATAGATATTTAATATGTATTAAATGTTTAATACAGCAGTGGTATTGGCTCAGATAGGTATGGATTGTGTCAGGAGTAGGAATGATCAATGGTTACTAAATTTATCGAATTTTTTAGTAGCTTCTGAATAGCATTTGTGCCATTTATGACAGTTGCACAAAGGCAAACAAAGTGCATAAATTTTTTTTGTTTACAATTGAAGTCAATGGGGAAACTTACCTCATATTAATCCAATTATTATACTTATTTGTTTGTTTTTATTTTATTAAATGGCGTATGTTTAATATATAATTATGATATATAATTAATAATATATATTATAGTATATATATATATATATATATATATATATATATATATATATATATATATATATATATATTCAACAGTATAGTGCATGTCAGCTGCATGTGTCAGTAAACACACATATATACATAACATATACACACATATATACGTGTGTGTGTGTGTGTGTGTGTGTGTGTGTGTGTGTGTGTGTGTGTGTGTGGCACTGGCACAGATGCTGTTGAGACGATATAAATTAAATTAAATTGTATTCAACCCATGTAAAATATGTAAAACTAGCAAGTAAACATGTTCAAATCATTCTCATACGGTCAAGAACTTTACCTGCAATAATGCAAAAATAGCATATAGCAAAAACATGCTAATAATTGTAGCTAAATAAGATTCTAGTTCATCTTAAATTGAATGCATATGAAATGTCAACAATCCTTGAACTCGCTGAGCCTTGATTAAACTTGACCCTTCCTCCTTAACTTTTCGTTAGCTGTTCGAAACGTTACAGTTTCTTTCCTCCTCGTATTGACTATTGAAAACCGGGTGTCTTGCACTTTATTTGTTTAAAAGACGATTCTTTTTTACTAAAATCGACAGTTGTTAACCTGCTCATATGTAGTACATTTGTTTCTGTATTTGAATTAAATGACATTGAACAGATGTTTAATTTATGTGTAAAACCGAAATGTAAAGCTATTTAAAATGTCAAGCTGCAAATGTGAATGGTTCAGGGTGTTGTTTTTTGTTGAAATTGGAGAAAGGCCTTGGTATATATATATATATATATATATATATATATATATATATATATATATATATATATATATATATATATATATATATATATATATATATAAAAAAGAATGGTCTTGAGGAAGTCAAAATCACACTGTAAATAGAAAGTTGACTCAACTTAAAATTGTAAGACAACTTGCTGCAGAGCTTTTTTTGTTGACTCAACTTAATCAAGTAAAGTGCACTCATAAAATAACTCATTGGATGAACTCAATTTAATTGAGGGCAGGATTTTCATCCACTAAATTTGTTTAACATCAAATGGAAAAATAACTATCTACACAATTAAATGCAATTGAGTTGGTCCAACATGATTTTATCAAATATTTTTATTTAACTTAAACTCAAAGCTCTGATAATATCATGTATGTCTATTAAGTGTTGTACATTTCGAATTCTCTTGGTTTTATTTGAAGTCTCTTTAGTTTTATTCTGATATCCTAAATATTCTGATATCCTAAAAAAATTCAGCAAACACTGTAAAAAGTGAAAATTTAAACAAATTACTTTGACTTGTTACAATTAAATGACAGTTTGACAAACTTAATTTATGACAGTTTTCAGTAATAAATTAAGTTAGTTCTTAGGTTTAGCAAGTTTTAGTAGTTAATTCATGGCAAGTGCAAGTATTGTTCGCTTCTAACAGTAGTATTATTATTATATTAACATGGAAAGGAAATTATTTATACTGTCATAAAAGTATTATTATTATTATTATTATTATTATTATTATTATTATTATTATTATTATTATTATTATTATTATTATATTGACATGGGAAGAAAATTTTTTGTACTGTAATAAAAGTATTATTATTATTATTATTATTATATTAACAAGGGAAGGAAGGTATTTATACTGTTATAAAAGTATTATTAATATTATTATTATTATTATTATTATTATTATTATTATTATTATTATATTGACATGGGAAGAAAATTGTTTGTACTGTAATAAAAGTATTATTATTATTATTATTATTATTATTATTATTATATTGACATGGGAAGAAATTTTTTTTGTACTGTAATAAAAGTATTATTATTATTATTATTATTATTATTATTATTATTATTATTATTATTATTATATTGACATGGGAAGAAAATTGTTTGTACTGTAATAAAAGTATTATTATTATTATTATTATTATTATTATTATTATTATTATATTGACATGGGAAGAAAATTGTTTGTACTGTAATAAAAGTATTATTATTATTATTATTATTATTATTATTATTATTATTATATTGACATGGGAAGAAAATTGTTTGTACTGTAATAAAAGTATTATTATTATTATTATATTAACAAGGGAAGGAAGGTATTTATACTGTTATAAAAGTATTATTAATATTATTATCATTATTATTATTATTATTATTATTATTATTATTATATTGACATGGGAAGAAAATTGTTTGTACTGTAATAAAAGTATTATTATTATTATTATTATTATTATTATTATATTGACATGGGAAGAAATTTTTTTTGTACTGTAATAAAAGTATTATTATTATTATTATTATTATTATTATTATTATTATTATTATTATTATATTGACATGGGAAGAAAATTGTTTGTACTGTAATAAAAGTATTATTATTATTATTATTATTATTATTATTATTATTATTATTATATTGACATGGGAAGAAAATTGTTTGTACTGTAATAAAAGTATTATTATTATTATTATTATTATTATTATTATTATTATTATTATTATTATTATTATTATTATATTGACATGGGAAGAAAATTGTTTGTACTGTAATAAAAGTATTATTATTATTATTATATTAACAAGGGAAGGAAGGTATTTATAATGTTATAAAAGTATTATTAATATTATTATCATTATTATTATTATTATTATTATTATTATTATATTAACAAGGGAAGGAAGGTATTTATACTGTTATAAAAGTATTATTAATATTATTATCATTATTATTATTATTATTATTATTATTATTATTATTATTATTATTATTATTATTATTATTATTATTATATTGACATGGGAAGAAAATTGTTTGTACTGTAATAAAAGTATTATTATTATTATTATTATTATTATTATATTAACAAGGGAAGGAAGGTATTTATACTGTTATAAAAGTATTATTAATATTATTATCATTATTATTATTATTATTATTATTATTATTATTATTATTATTATATTGACATGGGAAGAAAATTGTTTGTACTGTAATAAAAGTATTATTATTATTATTATTATTATTATTATTATTATATTGACATGGGAAGAAAATTGTTTGTACTGTAATAAAAGTATTATTATTATTATTATTATATTAACAAGGGAAGGAAGGTATTTATACTGTTATAAAAGTATTATTAATATTATTATCATTATTATTATTATTATTATTATATTGACATGGGAAGAAAATTGTTTGTACTGTAATAAAAGTATTATTATTATTATTATCATTATTATTATTATTATTATTATTATTATATTGACATGGGAAGAAAATTTTTTGTACTGTAATAAAAAAATTATTATTATTATTATTATTATTATTATTATTATTATTATTATTATTATATTGACATGGGAAGAAAATAGTTTGTACTGTAATAAAAGTATTATTATTATTATTATTATTATTATTATTATTATTATTATTATTATTATATTGACATGGGAAGAAAATAGTTTGTACTGTAATAAAAGTATTATTATTATTATTATTATTATTATTATTATTATTATTATATTAACAAGTAATGGAAGGTATTTATACTGTTATAAAAGTATTATTATCATTATTATTATTATTATATTGACATGGGAAGAAAATTATTTGTACTGTACTGTTTGTACTGTTCCATTCTTGTTCTCTTAAATTACTAAAACGTGTTACTCAAACTAACAATAATAATAATAATAATAATAATAATATACTTTTTTACAGTATAATTTCCTTCCCATGTTAATATAGTAATAATAATAATAATAATAAGTACAAGTTTAGTTTGCTATTAATAACAAACAATACTTGTACTTGCCATGATAAATTGCTAAAACTTGTTACACCTAAGAGAACTAACTTAATTTATTTCTGAAAACTGTCATAAATTAAGTTTGTCAAACTTAATTCATTTTATTGTAACAAGTCAAAGTAATTTGTTTAAGTTTTCACTATACAGTGTATTATACAGTTGATTGAGACTGATCTCAGAACTTATTGTAGGACAGTTATTGCTCACTGAGCAAAGCAACAAACCAAATGGATGCTTCTGCACGGTGGTAACCTCAAAACTCAAAGCATTACATGAAAATCTTCTAAATCCTTAAACTAAAGTGAAGATTAAACTCTAACAAGTCTTTCTATTAACTTCAAACACCTAAGATGACTTTTATTGTCAAAATTTCCCTCTCTTAATTCAATCCCATGCTGGAAACTACAAATCTCATAACCAGGTATTTGGACCAACACAATTCCTTCATGTTGTCCCAACACAAAACGCTTAACCGAATGTTTTACAAATTTAAGTGGACTGAACATGAAACAATTGAATTGGCCAAAGAAATAACAAGAACTGTGTTGTTTCAGCTCATTTTAAAGGTAGTTTTTAAGCTAGTTTGAACATGCTGCTTGTGCTTAAAATGAGTTGAAACCACACAATTCTTATTTTTTGGGGACAACTTAATTCTTTTAAGTCCAATCCACTGAAAGTTTTAAAAATGATCAAGTTAACTTAAGCCTTTGTGTTGGGACAACATGAAGGAATTGTGTAGAACCCAGCATTTTTATAGCACAAGTTAAAAGTTGAGTCAACTCAAAAAAAGCGGTGCAAGCAAGTAGCCTTACAATTTTAAGTTAAGTCAACTTTTTTTTTTTAACAGTGCAGGGTTATGAGTGACTGGTTGTTTTGTGCCTCTGTTATCACTGATATGTCCTTTGCCTTTATTGGATGTACATTTACATACTTTAATCTGTCTCCTACTCTATTTAAAATCATATTTTTCATAAAATCAAATCTATATGCACCAATTTAGATGCAAATATACGATTATTAATGAACTTGCCAAACACTTTATCCCTCTAAACTGTTAATAGTTTAATTAAACCTCAGATTTCACCATCATAACTGTGTTTATGTGGACTATACTAGGTAGAAGTGGGATGATAAACGCTTAAGTGATATAATATCATTCCAGTGTGTTTCAGATTATTAATATTTCCCACACAATGTTTGACCTGTGCATGTGTATGAATGAAGACTTCATGAAATACTATTTTTGATATGTGCTGCTACATTCGTTTTAGCTGTTATAGCTCTGAAACAATCACTCATGTCTGCGTCCCATTTTGCAATCACACATAGAATAATGATAGATTTGATGTGACTATTAAAGATTGATCAGTGTGCTAAGAGATACCAGCTGATATTAACTGATTTCTCTGAGAGATTTGCTGTTTATTATATAATATTTGACTATAAAACCAAGCAGTGAACTGAAGAAATCAGGTGTCTGTATGAAACTGTATGGGATTGTTTTGTAATTTCACACCACCGCTGATGTGTTCTGCACTGTGTTGATTTACAAAGCAATGTTGTGTGTCTGAAATGTTTAATGATGGCCAAAGAGGACGACCCGGGGTGTTGAAAGGAACTCGAGTCTTTATTTCATTGTATTATTTCCTCTGTGTGTGTTTGTGTCATCCCTGTGTGTGTGTTTTCCCTATAAATTAGTGGTGTTTGATTATTGTATTGGTTTATTATTGAACACTGTATTGTCATTTGCCTTCCCAAGCCAACATAAAGTCTTTGTTTTATTTTTTCTAATGTGTCTTTATTTCATATTTATGTCATATTCAATCGATAGCAGCCATTAATGCATATTTAATTCAGCTTAATGACTTAAAGGGTCACATTTCTGCACTTTTATCAAACCTCCGATTATTTTACAGCAGTTTCTGAGCATCTGAGCAATACTGGGGTATTTTGGATGACGTTTCAGTTTACAGTAATATTCATTCATTCGTTTATTTTATTTTCGGCTTAATCCTTTTACTAATTAGGGGTTGCCACAGCAGAATGAACCGCCATCTCATCCAGCATATGTTTTACACAGCGGATGCCCTTCCAGCTGCAACCCAACACTGGGAAACACCCATACACACTCATTCATGCATACACTACAACCAATTTAGCTTATTCAATTAACCTATAGCGAATGTGTTTGGACTGTGGGGGAAACCGGAGCACCTGGAGGAAACCCACACGCCAATATGGGGAGAACATGCAAACTCCACACAGAAACTTGTCCAGCCGGGACTCGAACCAGTGACCTTGCTGTGAGGCGAAAGTGCTAACCATTAAGCTACCTTGACACCCCTACAGTGATATTATTTTGTAATAAACTTTAGGGGTGGCGCAGTAGGTAGTGCTGTCGCCTCACAGCAAGAAGGTCGCTGGTTCAAGCCTCGGCTGGACAAGTTTTGTGTGGAGTTTGCATGTTCTCCCTGCGTTCGTGTGGGTTTCCTCCGGGTGCTCCGGTTTCCACCAGTCCAAAGACATGCTGTATAGGTGAATTGGATAAGCTAAATTGTCCGTAGTTTATGAGTGTGAATGAGTGCGTATGGATGTTTCCCAGAGATGGGTTGCAGCTGGAAATGTGCTGCGTGAAACGTGCTGGATAAGTTGGCGGTTCATTCCGCTGTGGCGACCCCGGATTAATAAAGAAACTAAGCCGAAAAGAAAATGAATGAATAAACTTTAGTGGTTGACCAATTCATCAAGCGTGTAGTAAACTTTACTCACATTAAACTTTAAACTTTAGTAAACTATCTTTTTAGTTTCAGAAATGCAATCAAATGTATTTGAATTATGACCAAACAACAGGTTTTTATTTAAATTAACAAGTAATTTAAATGTATTAAAAACTAATGTTTCTTGATTTAAATGAAAAAATTAATTGGATCTCGAGGTTTATAAAATAAAAAAGCTGAAGAATCACATGTTCATCAGTATTCACAGCCTTTGGCGTGAAGCTCTAAATTGAGCTCAGGTACATTCTGTTTCCACTAATCAGTCTTGAGATGTTTCAGCATCTCAAGTTTACCTGTGGTCAATTCAGTTGATTGGACATGATTTGAAAAAGGCATATACCTGTCTATATAAGGTCCCAGGGTGCATGTCAAAGCACAAACTAAGCATGAAGACAAAGGAATTGTCTGTAGACCTCCGAGACGAGATTGTTTCAAGGCACAAGGCTGGGAAAGGTTACAGAAAAATATCTGTGAAAGCTCCAATGAGCACAGTGGCCTCCATCATCTGTAAGTGGAAGATGTTTAGAACCACCAGGACTCTTCCTAGAGCTGGCCGGCCATCTAAACTGAGTGATCGGGGGAGAAGGGCCTTAGTCAGGGAGGTGATCAATAACCTGATGGTCACTCTGTCTGAGCTCCAGCGTTCTATGGAGAGAGTAGAACCTTAAAGAAGGACAACCATCTGTGCAGCAATCCACCAATCAGGCCTGTATGGTAGAGTGGCCAGACTGAAGCCACTCCCTGCCTGGAATTTTCCAAAAGGCATCTTAAGAAACTAAAGGCATAAGAAACTAAATTCTCTGATCTGATGAGACTAAAACTGAGCTCTTTGGAGTGATCCCTACAATACCATCCCTACAGTGAAGCATGGTGGTGGCAGCATCATGCTGTGGGGATGTTTTTCAGCAGCAGGAACTGGAAGACTAGTCAGGATAGAGGGAAAGATGAATGCAGCAATGTACAGAGACATCCTGAATGAAAACCTGCTTCAGAGTGCTCTTGACCTCAGACTGGAGCGACGGTTCATCTTCCAGCAGGACAATGACCCAAAGCACACCGCCAAAATATCAATGGAGTGGCTTCACAACAACTCGGTGAATGTCCTTGAGTGGCCCAGCCAGAGCCCAGACCTAAATCCTATTGAACATCTCTGGAGAGATCTGAAAATGGCTGTACACCGTCACTTCCCATCCAACCTGATAGAGCTTAAGAGGTACTGCAAAGAGGAATGGGCAAAAATTCCCAAAGACAAGTGTGCCAAGCTTGTGGCATCATATTCAAAAAGACTTGAGGCTTTAATTGCTGCCAAAGGTGCATCAACAAAGTATTGAGCAAAGGCTGTGAATACTGAAGTACATGTGATTTTCAGCTGTTTTATTTTTAATAAACTTGCAACAATTTCAAAACACTTTTTTCACATTGTCATTATGGGGTAATGTGTGTAGAATTTTGAGGAAATAAATGAATTTCATCCATTTTGGAATAAGGCTGTAACATAAAAAAAGTGGAAAAAGTGAAGCGCTATGAAGACATTCCGGATACACTGTGTATATATGAGTTTACATCTGTTGGCCTATATTATTATCATTCATCATCATCTTCATTTATTATCATCATCATCATTGGTTGATAGTTAGAAAAAATTCCATTTGATTTTTTTTTTGACTGGCTTCTGATGATTAACAGACAGCCTCTCATTAGCATGTTGAGCTGAGGAAAAGTAAATACACAACTACACACAGAAATGAATAAACGTTCGAAAAGAGGGGGGTGGGGGGATAAACTTTAGTTTAGCGTTTTCTTATTATCCCAATATTAGTGCAATTTGTTTACTTATTTACCTGCCCGCACTATTAATCATTTCTATATTTATTAATGCAGGAATTTGTAGATTTTATAAACTTACTTATTTGTATATTTATTGTTTTATTTATGCAAGAGTTTATGGATTTATTTACTCATTTGTTTATGTATTTGCGTATTTATTTATAGTTTTTGCAGGTTTCCTTCTCCATATTGGGGTGGGGGTAGGCATTAATAAAATACAATTGATTGGGTAATTTAATAAACAACATAAATAATACTCGGTACAACTGCTGTTTTTACATTACTGTGACGGCTGGGTTTAGGATTGGGGTAAGACATTAATAAAATACAATAAATGGGAAATTTAATAAATAATATAGCCTAAATATTTCTTGTAACTTCCGGCCGCAACCGGATCAGATCTAGCAACAACCCTCTTACCGAGAAGAAATGCTTGAGTGAGGAGTAAATGAGTGGTAGTGAATCTGAAAAAGTAGCAGTGTTTATATAGGTGGTCAGTAACAGATGTTATGTCTGATGGGTTGAAGACAAACGGACTCCATATCTATTATCTTTCTCTACATCAGCAGAGGAGGTTCACGAAGAGGTTGCGTGCCATTGTGACCCTTCAGACACAACAGATACCATCAGATACGGTAAAGATGTGGGTTTGACACCCTTTTATCTGTAAAAAACACCTTGTGTAGTTAACTCTTAAAAAGTGTATTTTATATATTGTGAAAATAAATATGAATGACTATATAAAAGGGAATATAAAAAATAAAATTTCTGTCCTATTAAGCGTAGCGTTAATATATATCGGTATTTTCCAGGTTTCTTAGCTGTTTGGATTTATATTTATGTATTTATATATATACAGATGAAGTCAGAATTATTAGCCCCCCCCCCTTTGATTATTTTTCTTTTTTAAATATTTCCCAAATGATGTTTATCAGAGCAAGGAAATTTTCACAGTATGTCTGATAATATTTTTTTCTTCTGGAGAAAGTCTTATTTGTTTTATTTCGGCTAGAATAAAAGCAGTTTTAATTTTTTTATGAACCATTTTAAGGTCAAAATTATTAGCCCCTTTAAGCTATATATATTTTTTTCTGATAGTCTACAGAACAAACCATTGTTATACAATAACTTGCCTAATTACCCTAACCTGCCTAGTTAACCTAATTAACCTAGTTAAGCCTTTAAATGTCACTTTAAGCTGTATAGAAGTGTCTTGAAAAATATCTAGTCAAATATTATTTACTGTCATCATGGCAAAGATAAAATAAATCAGTTATTAGAAATGACTTATTAAAACTATTATGTTTAGAAATGAGTTAAAATCTTCTCTATAAATTCTCAGTATTGATTTTTAAAAATAAAATAATAGGGTGACATGGTGGCTCAGTGGTTGGCACTGTTGCCTCACAGCAAGAAGGTCGCTGGTTCGAGTCCCGGCTGGGTCAGTTGGAATTTCTGTGTGCATGTTCTCCCCGTGTTGGCGTGGGTTTCCTCCGGGTGCTTCGGTTTCCCCCATAGTCCAAACACATGCGTTATTCACCTTATTCTCCGCGTACAAGTGGGCGCAGCCATTTGAATCATTTTGGCTCGAGACTTCCGGTCTCATTCACTTCCATTCATTTTTAGACGTTAAAAACAGCTCGTTCTGCTGCTCGATGTTGCAAACTGATGTTTTCTTATTATATTATTCTGCTTTTGTCTGTATTGTCATGCAAAAACTTGTTTGTATAGCAAGTAGTTTGACCGTTTTCCACCGTTTATTTTTCTCAGTCATTTTTCTCATAGGAAACTCAATCGGAAATTCCAAAACAATCGCAAAAACGAGCGCACTTCCGCACTGAAGAATAAGGTGAATAGGTGAATTGAATTAACTAGATTGGCCATAGTATATGTGTGTGAATGAGTGTGTATGAGTGTTTCCCAGTACTGGGTTGCAGCTGAAAGGGCATCTGCTGCATAAAACATATGCTGGATAAGTTGGTGGTTCATTCCGCTGTGGCGACCCCTGATTAATAAAGGGACTGAGCTGAAAAGAAAATGAATGAATGAATGAAAACTAATACAGACAGATACAAAATTCTCAGTATATTAATAGCCGAAATCGATATCTGTACGATATGTCCACATTATCACATGGCTTTAATTTATTATAAAGCAGAAAACAGGTTTAAGTGTTTATTTGCTCCACATGACAAACCTGAAAAATGTGCCAAAATATTTATTTGAAAAAAAAACATTGATTTATTTATTTGTATATATATTTATTTATTTATTTATTTATTTATTTATTTATTTATTATCTCCAGGTTGGAGGAAAGTCCTAACCCCAGGTTGAGGAGTTCAAGTATCTTGGGGTTTTGTTCATGAGTGAGGGAAGGATGGAGCGTGAGATTGACAGGTGGATTGGTGCAGCGGCAGCAGTAATGCGTTCGATGTACTGATCTGTTGTGGTGAAGAAGGAGCTGAGCCGAAAGGCAAAGCTCTCGATTTACCGGTCGATCTACGTTCCTACTTTCACCTATGGTCATGAGATTTGGGTCATGACCGAAAGGACAAGATCTCGGATACAAACGGCCGAAATGAGTTTCCTTCAAAGGGTGGCAGGGCGCACCCTTATTGATAGGGTGAGGAGCTCTGTCACCTGGCAGGACCTCGGAGTAGAGCCGCTGCTCCTCCACATCGAGTGAAGTTAGCTGAGGTGGCTCGGGCATCTGTTTCGGAAGCCTCCTGGACGCCTACCTGGGAGGTGTTCCAGGCATGTCCCAATGGGAGGAGGCCTCGGGGAAGACCCTGGACACGCTTGAGGGACTACTGTATGTCTCTCGGCAGGCCTGGGAACGCCTCGGGATCCCCCCGGAGGAGCTGGAGGAAGTGTCTGGGGAGAGGGAAGTCTGGGGTTCTCTCCTAAGACTGCTGCTCCCGCGACCCGGCCCCGGCAAAGTGGTAGAAAATGAATGAATGATTTATTTTTCAAATTATATCATATAAACCCTGTTAGTTAGCAAATAATATGACTTTTTTACGAAATATTTTGTACCTTAAAATAATTATGACAGGAAATTTTATATTTAAGTTCCAATTTTGTCAGAATTGATGTTTGCATTTACACAATCATACAAATTTTATGTTTTTTTAAGAATGTAATGGAGCAGAGTGTGTGTGTGGCGCTGCCTTCACACAGTAGCTGATATCAATTGAAGAGGATCTCCCCATTCACTTAATTTTTCTTCTTTCATTTGAATAAATCCAATTTTCATATGTCCAGCCAAACGTGTTCTGATTGGCCCGTTGCCTTCACCGCGCGCCTCTGATTGGACGCCTGTTCCTGTGCAGATTTTTTTCTATTAAGAATGCGCTTGGTGAATGGCCGCGCGTCGCAGCAGCGTCCGGCGAATGTGATTGGTCGAACGCGTCAGATCGCTTCATTCTCATTGGTCGACAGCCGATACCCGGTGTCCGGGTAAGATGGCGTCGGAAGAGCAGTGCTCGGCACCACCTCGATGGCGGTCGATATCCTTAACCCACGTAGAATATCCGGCTGGTAAGCTCATTTTTTAGTTGTCGTTTTCCCCGCGAAGTCGTTCATGTCATCGTACTGCGTAAAATTCGCGCTGTAGCTTCTGTAGCACATCGCGTAGCTGAATGGACACAACCAGGGTTGGGTTGCCAAATAGCGCGCTCGCTTTACACACTGCATTCTGCGCTACACACGGAACGAAACGGCTGCTGCCAAATAGTGTGCCTGCGCAGTGCGCATGCGCGATGATGATGTACGCTCCCTACTACACCGGGATTCACTTTCTCACTAATATTGACGGGCTATTATTTTAACCTTTATCCAAATGAAAGCTTAAATCGATAGTCCTACCATACATACTAGTATTAAATGCATGTGTGTGCGTCTAACATAAGAACATAAGCCCCAAGTGCTGCTTTAAGTTTGAGGAAAGACTCGTGGCTCTGGTGGGTTAATCCAGTTCATTCCCGGTTGCATCACACCCTTTCTGGGTCCTGTCGTTCGTGAAGGTCTCTCTGGGTTTGGAACTATATAAACTGACCCCTAAAAATCTGGAGCATGTCAGAGCAAGTCGGAAATGTGCTACGCTAATGGCAAACAAACACAGAAGGTGGAAAATAAGACGACTATCTTCCGTGTTTTACGCTACTGTCACTTTAGTTTGAAGTGCTGATATATTAAAATGCCATGCATGGTGTAAAACATGCAAACGTTAACTTAGTCTGAATGTGCAGGTTTGCAAATAGGTCAAATACGAGATGTCCCATTTTGGCAATATTTTGCAAAAGTGAGTGTGATGCATGCATTTGTCTACTTGATATGTTTTTAAAATAATGATTGAAGTTTTATATATATATATATATATATATATATATATATATATATATATATATATATATATATATATATATATATGTATATGTATGTGTGTGTGTGTGTGTGTATGTATGTATATATATATATATGTGTGTATGTATGTATATGTATATGTGTATATATGTATATGTATATGTGTATATATGTATATGTATATGTGTATATATGTATATGTATATGTGTATGTATGTATATGTAAATATATGTGTATGTATGTATATGTAAATATATATATATATATATATATATATGTATATGTGAATGTATGTATATGTGTATGTATGTGCTCGTAAAATGAGACTACGTACTTTGTTCTGACGTGTGATTGTGAAAATATATAGCAGAATAAGTGATCATATTACACTTATTTATATTTGAAAGTGTTAACATCAAGCTGGCGCATTGGTAAAATCTAGTGTGAATTACAGTGGCGAAGTATAAAGATTTAAAATGACAATTAATATTGTGAGCTTTAAAGTGCACCTATTTTACTCCTTTTACAAGATGCAAGATAAGCCTTTGCTGTCTCCATAATGTGTCGGTAAAGTTTCAGCTCAAAATACCCATCAGATAATTTATTATACCCTCCAGAATCTGCCCATTTTGCTGTTTTTGTAGCGTGTGGCTTTAAATCCAAATGAGCTGCTTAGAATATGCCAACCGTTCCCACATGCGTGTCTGCATCTCATCATGCGTTACGTCAGATAAACAGCAGTTAGTGATGGAGACAGACACCCGTGATGCTGAAATACAGCTCATTAGTCAAAAAAAACAAACAAGTAAGATTATTTTATGTATTTGTGGTGGAGTTTATTCAAGCCTTTCTGAAATGACGAGTCTCACACTAATGCCGTTTGCAGTACACACACAAATATTTGCGTTTACTGATATCATGTGGCTGTGGTGATTATAGCGGTTAAGAATTACATAGCAATTTTGCTGTTTTTATTACAAACATTCTCTGTTTTAAAAACATTTTAACCTTATTGAACTTATAAAAATCACAGAGAGTTGGAACAGATATTTTAATCCCGGTTTCTTTCCAAAAATGTTCTGTGGACATGTGTATACATGTTATTATATAAACATGGTGCCTGTCAATCAAATTGGTTGGTGGGGAAAACCACGTTCCTACATCACGTTGTGGTGGGAACCAAAATCACTGGGATTTGGATCCTATTGTAACGTCAGAAAATTTTAAAAAAGAGACTTGTTGGATTTATATCAACGTAATATGACTATGGACACACTATACCTACACAGTCCTGTTCAAACTGCCTACAAAAGCTGATTTTCATCATAGGTGCCCTTTAATAGAATCTTTTAATGAGTCCTCAAATTATTCTTGTTCTAAATATGCTGTGACTTATATGTATTAAATAATATATTGTTACACTTTATTACACTTTAGTGGCTGTCTTCTGTAAATCGTGGTGTAGATGTATGACATCTTGCTTGTTTAAACTCCTGTCACAGTCATATTTTGATGTTTGCGTTTTAAATTGTCGTCCATGTGGTTAAACATGTCAATGTAAATCCACACTATCCTTGTACTACAGTTTGCCTGATGCAATGTTGACATATAATTAACCTTTTATATGCATTTATGTGTCATAAACTGGTTGTGAAATGGTCCACTTTTAATGCTTTATGCTCAGGGGATGTTTTTAAATGCAGTCCAAGACTGTTCTCCAGGTTTTCTTTGCTATGTATGGATTAATCTTTAGTACACTCTCAGAAATAAAGGTACGTGACCTGTCACTGGGGTGGTACCTTTTCAAAAGATAGAAATTTGTACCTAAAAGGTTCATATTAATACTTCAAGGGTACATATTAGTACCTAAAAAGTACATAAGTGTTCCTCTTAAAATTTTTAGGTACTAATATATACTTTTGAGGTACCAATATGAACCCTTTAAGTACAAATGTGTACCTTTTGAAAAGATACCACCACAGTGACAGCTTGCGTACCTTTATTTCTGAGAGTGTAAAGTCCATTACAATTCCCCACACTTTCTCTAGCTATTAGATTTGACCTGCAGCTTATGGTTTTAATGTCATCATAATTCTTGAATGAGCTGTTATATTTAACTTGTAATTAAAATGCTTTTATATACATGTCTGTATATATTTAGAGAATGGTATTTTAATTTTTATATGTACGGTTTTTACTAAAGAATACTACTATTGACAAGCAAAATATAACTATTCCATCTTCTTGACAGAGACATTTTTGAGAATTTGTAAAGTACAGTACTGTAAAATACAAGCCTGCACATAAAACATAGAAAGGGTTTCGCTAATTTGGCGAAAACTTAATTTTTTCATGGCAAGTAGGGCTGCACAATATTGGGGAAAACGTACATTGAAATATTTAAATTTTCTTTGATTTATATTACCATATTTCGCCACATAAATTGAATAGCTCTATTTTGAAATAATTAATACATTTATAATGAACAAGAAGATTTTGTAGAGTGCATCCGCAGAAAATTAATTCATTCATTTTTCCTTCAGCTTAGTCCCTTATTTATCAGGGGTCACCACAGTGGAATGAACCGTCAACTATTCATTATATGTTTTACGTAGCGGATGCCCTTCCAGCAGCAATCCTGTACTGGGAAACACCCATACACTCTTACAGTCACACACACTCATACACTATGGCCAATTTAAGACATCAATTTACCTATATAGCGCATGTGTTTGGACTGTGGGGGAAACCGGAGCACCCGTAGGAAACCCACGCCAACACGGGGAGAACATGCAAACTCCACACAGAAATGCCAACTGGCCCAACCAGGACTCGAACCAGTGACTTTCTTGCTGTGAAGTGACAGTGCTAACCACTGAGCCATCATGCTGCCCTCTGCAGAAAATATAACGGACTAATTGCCAGCATAGATAAACAAAATAGAGCAGCGGTATAAATGGAGTCTAACAGTATTCAGGTACAGAAATAAAATAATCAAATGAACAATAATGTTGTATAGTCTTCTTTAAATGCGTATTAAATAAATGAAACTTTTATTAAAGCTACAAAATGCATTAATTCCTTTAATGCTTCAATCTCATTTAAAATGCTCACACAGTCACAGGCCTTAAAGGGCACCTATTTTACCTCTTTTACGAGATCTAAGACTTTGGTGTCTCCAGAATGTGTTTGTAAAGTTTCAGCTTAAAATACCCATCAGATTTTTATTATATAATGTAGAATCTGCTAATTTCAAGTGTCTGAAGACTATGCAGCCTGTGGCTTTAAATGCAAATGAGCTGCTTCTCCCCGCCCACTGCTCTGACGTGCGTGTGTGCCTCTCATGCATTACATCAGATAAACAGCAGTCAGTGATAGAGACAGACTCGGATGAAGCTGAAATAAGGTCACAAGTTAAAAATACCAAGTTTATTTCATATATTTGTGGAGTTTTTTCAAGCCTTTGTGAAATGAGTCACACAAATGCCATTTGCAGTACACACACACACACATATATATATATATATATATATATATATATATATATATATATATATATATATATATATATATATATATATATATATATATATGTATA
>NC_079455.1:41907608-42025190 GCF_903798145.1 Danio aesculapii | reverse complement strand
TTGTTTACAAATGCATTATTAAAATACAAAATGAGTTAAAAATTTGTTCATTAATGCAATGTTAAAATACAAAGTTGGTAGTTTACATTAGTAGATGCATTGTGTGTTAACAAGAACTAGCAATGATAGACATGTTAACAAATGTAATAAATATAACAGTTGTTCATTGTTTGTTCGTGTTAGTAAATACATTATTAACTAATATAACTTTATTGTAAAGTGTGACCACTAAATTGCAATATGGCCATAAATGAGTCACTAAACATAGTAAATATTCAGAAAAATTGCTTTATTTTGCAACCCCAACACGGTTTTCTGGAGATTCGCCTGTTAAAGAGACAGTACACCCAAAAAAACAAAAACATTGGCTGTTACTTTTCTCACTTTCAGAACATCCAAAATTATCTTTATTTTGTCATTTCTTTTGTTTAACCTCAAAATTGTAGCTAAAACTGTGGTCCTGTGTGTTTCATAAAATGCTAGTTAACTTTCAGTGTCCAAAAACACCAAATTAATACCCGTTGCTGCCAAGAATACACTTTGTTTATGTGTAAATAATGTTTATTTCTTGTACAGGCTGATTATGTCCCTTCATAAGACCTAAATGTATTATTAGGAGGCATGGGTATTAATTTAGTTTTGTCTGTATGTGTTTTTTGACTTTCAAAGCTCTCATTATATGAATCGCCAAGTGGTTTCAGCTCAAAATCATTTCAATGAGGAAACCCTATTTCTTGGATGGTCAGTGCAAGTGAAAAACAGCTAATTATTTCACTTCATAAGCCCTCAATGTGTCGTTAGGAGTCATGGGTATTAATTTAGTCATGTCTGTATGCTTTTTTGACTCTCAAAATCATGTTTATAATGTTTACTGAGGAAAACCTATATCTTGGATGATCAGTGTAAGGGTAAATAACAGCTAATTAACATCATTTTTGGGTGAACTGCCCCTTTAAATAGTTTAACGTAAGGTAAAATAATTGCACCTTGTGAATTCTAGTGTTTTTGATTATTGTTTTCATAGGGAAAATGTTTGTTTATTACATGCATCTTTTTAAAGGTGTTGCTGAACATGTAGTTTTTACAGCTACTTCCAGGTTTATTAATCTCTAGTGGTGCTGGGAACAAAAATTAGGTCATGGGAACAAATCTAGTGCCTGTTTTTGGCCTGAATGATGTAGTACGTTTGTTTCAACCTCATTTGCGTTAGCTAGTACTTGTAAGAATATGTTTTAGTTTTATTCAGCGTCGTCTGATTACTCAAACTCCGCTTTCACCTCCGTTGTGTAACGTTTATTCAGGCAGAAATCAATCAACCATTCCTTTTTTATTACCAATAGCAATCAACATCTCGAATGATGCGTTTCTGACAGGCCAGGAAAACAGCTCCGCTTTTTATATTAACGTTTATTGTATTTTTTATTTTCATTTTGACCCGTTCGTTTTGTGGGCAGGATTTCTCACCAGACGTCCTTGCTCTGTGTTATTTGTTTTTTTTTTTCCCCACAAGGCGTTTGCATTTCGGGTATTTAAGGACGCATTTGCAAGCGCTACAACTATTACATGACAAGTGGAAATACGAAAAGGACAAAATAATTCGATCCCGATGCTCAGGTGAACTCTAGCATGTACCGAGGCCTCTGCTCTTTTAGGACGATGTAGAAACTGTCTGTGACGGGGTGTTTATATAAAGGGAAGGGAGGTTATTGCATAACTCTAAGATGATCCTCTCTTTTATGTGTAATTCATATCAGGCTGAATAAAAAACAAAATATGTTTATGTATCAAGTGTGCCCGTTATTCAATGCAAATGTGGAATTTAAGGATTTTAAGAATTTTTAAATATGGGATATACACTCACCGGCCGCTTTATTAGGTACACCTGTCCAACTGCTCATTAACGCAAATTTCTAATCAGCCAATCACATGGCAGCAACTCAAAATATTTAGGTATTTAGACATGGTCAAGACGATCTGCTGCAGTTCAAACCGAGCATCAGAATGGGCAAGAGAGGTGATTTAAGGTGACTTTGAATGTGACATAGTTGCTGATGCCAGATGGGCTGGTCTGAGTATTTCAGAAACTGCTGATCTACTGGGATTTTCACGCATAACCATCTCTAGGGTTTACAGAGAATGGTCCAAAAAAGAGAAAATATCCAGTGAGCAGCAGTTCTGTGGGCGCAAATGCCTTGTTGATGTCAGAGGAGAATGGCCAGACTGGTTCCAGCTGATAGAAAGGCAACAGTCAACTCAAATAACCACTCGTTACAACCGAGGTCTGCAGAAACGCATTTCTGAACATGTTTTACCTTGAGGCACATGGGCTAAAGCAGCAGAAGACCACTCCGGGTGCTACTCCTGCCAGATAAGAACAGGAAACTGAGGCTACAATTTACACAGGCTCACCAAAACTGGACAATAGAAGATGGTAAAAAGTTGCCTGGACTGATGAGTCTCCATTTCTGCTGCAGCGTTCGGATGGTCAGGTCAGAATTTGGCATCAACAACATGAAGGCACAGTTACAGCTTGCGTACCTTTATTTCTGAGAGTGTAAAGTAGGGGTGTACCCCCAGTGTCTTGTCCAAATTCCCTCCATTGGCCCTTATCCATCATGTCCTCCCAATCGTCCTCATCCATCAAAGTGGCTCTATCACTGTCTCTCCACTCCACCTATAGCTGGTGTGTGGTGAGCACACTGACGTCGTCCTGTGGCTGCTGCTGCATCATCCAAGATGCAACACAATGGTAGTGGTGCACAGCCCCCCCCCCCCTCCCCCCCCACCCCCATTATTGTAAAGTGCTTTGGGTGTATAGCCATACACGATAAATGCGCTATATAAATATACATTACATTATAAGATACAATAAATAAGGTATAATTTATAATATTTTAATGGATAAAAGATAATATGAATGAATGGTAAAACCCCAAGCACTGTAATATAATATTTTACAACCTCAGAGACCTGCTGTTATCTTCACAGTATTTCCTATAGTATTTTTTTTCTTCTGGAGAAAGTTTTATTTGTTTTATTTCAGCTAGAATAAAAGCAGTTAAACCATTTTAAACCATTTTAAGATCAATATTATTAATCCATTTAAGTTATATTTGTTTTTGATTGCCTACAGAACAAACCACTGTTATACAATGACTTGCCTAATTACCATAACTTACCCTAATCATTAACCTAGTTAAGCCTTTAAATGTCTCTTTAAGCTGTATAGAAGTGTCCTGAAAAATATCTCGTCAAATATTATTTACTGTCATCATGGCAAAGATAAAATAAACCAGTTATTAGAGATGAGTTATTAAAACTATTATGTTTAGAAAAAATCTTCTCTCCGTTAAACAGAAATTGGGCAAAAACATACAGGAGAGCTAATAATTCTGACTTCAGCTGTATGTCTGAGAGTACCAGATGATCTGCACTGATCCCCATAGGCATCCAAAGTCTCTGCAAAAAAAAGTTCCCATCTTTATAGTTCAATTTAGGCTGCTGGCCAAAGATCGGCTGTCTAAGTGAGAGAGAAAGATCTAATTACAAAAAATAGGTTCATTATGAGGCCACATGAGCAACGTCAAACATCTCACAGCTGCGTTTTGAGGAAATCCATTGTGTTGTTTTTAACCATTTGTATCAAGCACAGCACAATATTCAAGGCCACAAAATTTCCCTCCCGTCCATTCAATGAACATATTAAAGGAGAAAAACAACCTCTTTTACAACACCTTTAAATCAAAATACATTCACTTTTACTGTAAAAAAAATGTCGGATTTCAATGGTACAAAAGCTACATTAAAAATCCTGTTTATGTTTCCTTAAAGGACACCTATGGTGAAAAATCAATTTTTCAAGCTGTTTGCACAGACATGTGTGTAGGTATAGTGTATAGACCATCATATTGGGCTGATATAAACACACCCAGTCCTTTTTTCTTAATTGAACAACATAAAAACGGTGGACCAATTGGAGCGGTTTTCAGATCGACCGCAACTTTACGTAGGAGTGCGGTCCCCCCGCCCACCGAATTGATTGACAGGTGCGGGTATTAACATGTCCCGGTAGTCAGGTGTATAATCATATCAACAAGAGAGGACGAGCGCAAAGCAGCCGGGAATAAAAGGTGTGTTCAGTTCGCTAGGATCATCAATCATCATCAAATGTGATCAAGAGTGAGTTTCGCATGTTTAAAATGTTTCAAGCTGCGGTCACACTTGACTTTTCTTCCCATAGACTTCCATTCATACGCACGCGAATGCGTCAGACCGGAAACGCGGGGTCATGCGTGAAGTTTCGCAGGTTGCTGCGGTGCAAAGTTCAAGCTTGGTGAACTCTAACCTGCGAAATCGCATCACTTGGCTGCATGGGACCAATCAAGGATCAAAACAGGACCTCTCTGGACAGAAATTTAAAACATGGAGCGATCGCTGGCTTTTTAAAATGTCTAATAAGCTTGTTTAATCCCGCCCCTTTTCGCAGCGCCGCACGACAGAATTTCGCACACACAAAGCCCGGTGTGACCGTAGCTTTAAAACGGAGCATGTGTGTAATAAAGTACAGCGATTCACTTCAGATGCACTTAATCAGCACAGCCGCGTGTCAGAACAATTATAAAAGAAGACTCTTCAATCGCGGTTTGTGGACGTTAAATCAGGTTTATTTTGTACATTAATTTAACAGATATCCATACAGCAGTGGAGATTACCAGTATCATGTCACATATGCGTGCAAAAAGAGTGCAAAGCTAAACGGGTGCTCTGTCTGTTTGTCTGTGTGTGTGTGTGTGTGTGTGTGTGTGTGCGTGCGCGTGAACTTTGTATGACTCATCTATGCAACTGCACAACAAATACTCATTGGTAAAGTTCTTACTGTAGTATTTCTCACAAACGCTACGTGAGATCTGCTTCCTTTAAGTCTGTCTATTGTCTGATGCAGCCGAGGGAGGAGATTAAGGCATGCAGAAAGGCACGTAGAAACGGTGGGCGGGGAGGACTAGCCTTAAAGAAGCAGTACACCAAAACCGCCACCCAATGAAAAAAATTATAAAATAGAATCTTGCAAAAGGTATAATAAATAATCTGATGGGTGTTTTGAGCTGAAACTTTACAGAAACATTCTGGAGACGCAAAACACTTATATTAAATCTGAAAAAAGGGCTAACCTAGGTGCCCTTTAATGTACAGTTGAAGTCAGGATTATTAGCAATCCTGTATATTTTTCCCCAATTTCTGTTTAACGGAAAGAAGATTTTTTCAACACATTTCTAAACATAAGAGTTTTAATAACTCATTTCTAATAACTAATGGGTTTCTAATGGGTTTTTGTGGGTTTCTGTGCCGTTTACACAATTTAAAGGCACAGTATTTATTTTTCACCACTAGATGGCTATATTTACAACAAACAAAGGCGTATTTTGTTGACTGAGTGACTACTAATAAAACCGTCCTATAAAAAGCACAAAAGTGAACCTTTTAAGCTGTCAATATGGATGTTTTATATTCAAAATATAAGACCAGGAGTTAAAAATACCTGATATATGTTTACAAAGAGTTTCTGTAGGTCTTAAATCACCCTTTACACAATTTAAATGCACAGTATGCAATTTAACCACTAGATGGCGTGTATTCACAACAAACAAAGATAAATTTTGATGCCTGAGTGACTACTAAGTAAAAAGTTAAAAATGTTACCTTTTAAGCTGTCAATATTGATGTTTTAGGTGCGAAAGTGGGCCAGGATTTAACAATATCTGCTATTTGTATCTAAAGAAATCACCCATTACACAATTTAAAGGCACAGTATGTATTTTTGCCACCTAAAATCTGACATATGGAGTTTCTATATCTTAAATTACCCTTTGCACCAGGGTGTCCAAACTCAGTCCTGGAGGGCTGGTGTCCTGCAGAGTTTAGCTCCAACTTACTTAAACACATCTGCCAGGAGGCTTCTAGTGTATCTAGTAAGGGCTTGATTAGCTGCTTCAGGTGTGTTTGATTGGGGTTGGAGCTAAACTCTTCAGGACACCGGCCCTCCAAGACCGAGTTTGGACACCCCTGCTTCACACAATTTAAAGGCACAGTAAGTATTTTTTCACCACTAGATGACATGTGTTTACGACAAACATGATGACGGAGTAAAAAGTACTGTAAAAAGTACAAAAGTGTACCTTTTAAGCTGTCAATGTGGACGTTTTAGATACAAAAAAGGATTAAGATTTAGAAAATGTAGGTATTGCAATTACTTTTGCTGCAGGTGGGCTGGGTTTAGGTAGTGTAGGTGGAGTGGACATTAATAAAACACATCAGGTTACTGTGAGGTTGGGTTTAGGGTTGGGGTAGGTGTTGACATTTATAAAGCACAATAAAATGAAGCTCAAGTCACACCCACTTGTAGCTGGCTCCGACCCTCAAAGGCGTATTTTGATGACTACTAATCTAAAAATTACAAAAGCTTACCTTTTAAGCTGTCAATGTGGACATTTTAATAACAAAAGTGAACCAGGATTTACAAATATCTGATAGATGTTTTTTAAAGAAATCACCCATTATACAATTTAAATAAACAGTATGCATTTTTCACCACTAGAGGGCGAGTATTCACAACAAACAAAGGCGTATTTTGATGACCAAGTGATTACTAAGTAAAACGTACTATAAAATGTACAAAATGTACCTTTTAAGATGTCAGTGTGGATGCTTTTATGTACAAAAGTGGATGAGGATTTAAAAATCTCTGATATATGTCTCTAAAGGGGTTTTGCAGGTTAAAGGAGCCATATTACTTTTCATTTAATTATAATGTTTATTTGTATACTGATTAGTTTGGGTTTCACAGTGACGTTTAATGTTTTTAGTCACGTGGGCCTACCTGGCACCTGCTAGAGCGAATAAAGCGTGTGCACAATCACACAGGTGTTAGGAGGAGAGAAGGAGATTGGGGTAGCTGTACTTTTTGTTGACCGCCACAGCACACGCAACAACGCCACACGCAACAACCCTATACAATGCAATAATCAGCTCCATAGACAACAGGTATTTAACCCACAAATTGATGTTTTGTTTGTCATGTGTCAACTATATATATAAAGTTTTGCTAATAACATCTTGGGCTCTGCGTGTCTGTCTCAGCCATCAGCATGTCACAAATTAAAAGGACCCTCACTGCCTCTCTAGCGACTTAAGGTCAAATCAGGAAGTCGCAATACAGGTCTTATATCACCCTTTGCTCAATTTAAAGGCACAATATGTATAATTTGCCACTAGAGGGCGTGTATTTACAACAAACAAAAGCGTATTTTGATGATGGAGTGACGGAGAATAGAGTACTGTTAAAAGGATAAAAGTGTACCTTTTAAGATGTCAATGTGGACGTTTTAGGTACAAAAGTGGACCAGGATCTAAAAATATCTGATATATGTTTCTAAAGGGTTTCTAAAGGCACATTAAGTATTATTTGCCACTAGAGGGCGTGTATTTACAACAAACAAAAGCGTATTTTGATGATGGAGTGACGGAGAAAAAAGTACTGTTAAAAGTATAAAAGCTTACCTTTTAAGCTGTCAATGTGGACATTTTAATAACAAAAGTGAACCAGGATTTACAAATATCTGATAGATGTTTTTTAAAGAAATCACCTTTTACACAATTTAAATAAACAGTATGCATTTTTCACCACTAGAGGGCGAGTATTCACAACAAACAAAGGCGTATTTTGATGACCAAGTGATTACTAAGTAAAACGTACTATAAAATGTACCTTTTAAGATGTCAGTGTGGATGCTTTTATGTACAAAAGTGGATGAGGATTTAAAAATCTCTGATATATGTTTCTAAAGGGGTTTTGCAGGCCTTATATCCCCCTTTGCTCAATTTAAAGGCACAATATGTATTATTTGCCACTAGAGGGCGTGTATTTACAACAAACAAAAGCGTATTTTGACGATGGAATGAGGGAGAAAAGAGTACTGTTAAAAGGATAAAAGTGTACCTTTTAAGATGTCAATGTGGACGTTTTAGGTACAAAAGTGGACCAGGATCTAAAAATATCTGATATATGTTTCTAAAGGGTTTCTAAAGGCACAATAAGTATTTTTCGCCACTAGAGGGCATGTATTTACAACAAACAAAGGTGTATTTCGATGACTGAACGACTACTAATTGAATTGTACTATAAAATAAAAACAAAAGTGAACCTTTGAAGCTGTCAATGTGGATGTTTAAAATACAAAATTGGACCTTTTAAGTACAACCACGTACCTTTGGAAAGTTGCCACCTGATTGAAAGCTTTATTACATTTGTTCCTCAGAGTGTGTTTTGCTTAGGCTGACTATATGAGTCAAGTTGTAAATCCAGTGTTTTAATCAGGAATCAAAGACCTGTTAAATCCGATCTCTGTTTTATAAGACCCCTGACCAAGCTGTGATTATTTTATGTCTATGGTCCCTCCTGCTATGCTGTCCCCATAAAGTCTGCTTGATCAGTCGTGTGTTTATGACTATTCATTGCTTTTTTTTTTTTTTGAGGCTGTTTCGACACCTCTGTGTCGTTTGATCGCAAAAGTTAAAGGTAATCTCTGGGGCCCAGCCAGACCTCTCTCTTATCAGCAGACCTACAGTGCAGAAGATTATAGTTATCATGCTTTAGATCAGGGGTCACCAATCTCGGTCCTGGAGGGCCGGTGTCCCTGCAGGGTTTAGCTCCAACTTGCCTTAACACTTCTGCCTGGATGTTTCAAGTATACCAGGTAAAGCTGCGGTCACACTGGGCTTTGTGTGTGCGAAATTCTGTCGTACGGCGCTGCGAAATGGGGCGGGATTAAACAAGATGATTAGACATTTAAAAAAGCGAGCGATTGCTTCATGTTTTAAATTTCTGTCCAGAGAGGTCATGTTTTGATCCTCGATTGGTCTCATGCAGTTAAGTGATGCGATTTCGCAGATTAGAGTTCACCAAGCTTGAACTTTGCACTGCAGCAACCTGCGAAACTTGACGCATGACCCCGCGTTTCCGGTCTGACGCATTCGCGTGAGTATGAATGGAAGTCTATGGGAGGAAAAGCCTAGTGTGACCGCAGCTTAAAGCTACGGTCACACTGGGATTTGTTTCTGCGAAATTCTGTCGTACGGCGCTGCGAAAAGGGGCGGGGTTAAACAAGATGATTAGACATTAATAAAGTGAGCGATTACTCAATGTTTTAAATTTCTGTCCAGAGAGGTCTTGTTTTGATCCTCGATTGATCTCACGCAGTCAAGTGATGCGATTTCGCAGGTCAGAGTTCACCAAGCTTGAACTTTGCACCGCAGCAACATGCGAAACTTGACGCATGACCCTGCGTTTCCGGTCTGACCCATTCGCGTGCATATGAATGGAAGTCTATGGGAAGAAATGTCAAGTGTGACCACAGCTTAAGTCTCCTTGATGAGCTTGTTCAGGTGTGTTTGATTAGGGTTGGAGCTAAAATCTGCAGGACACCGGCCCTCCAGGAACAAGTTTGGTGACCCCTGCTCTAGATCATCATTCAGCACTTTTTACAAATAACTTATAGAGCTCAATCAGGCAAAAACACATATACTGAATCATGAGTAAACCAAGAAATAAACTGTGTGGCTGTTAACCAAATATTTTCATTTTAATCTGACCCACAGGTAGTGTGTGAACTATAAGAGAACAAACATAAAAATGCATTATTATTGATTGTACTATTATTTAATAAACTATTCCTTCTCTTTTCAATATTACTTCATTATCAGTATTTTAGCTTTAAAATTTTGTTACGTTTCACGTGTGTTTTGTTTGTTTTCTGTTTTGCGTGCTCTTCTCTCTTTTCCGCTGTGTGTCCTGTGCTGTTTTATGTGTGCAACCATTGGTCAAAGGAGCTGTCAATCACCATCGGCACGCCAATCAGAACCGGGTCCGCAGCGTATAAAAGCCGTGCGCTTGCGCTGTTCTTGAGGAGCGCTTGGCTCACAGCCAGTCTCCTCACTTGTGTCGGCCAGCCTGTTCACTTGTGTTTATTGGCTTGCGATTTGCTGTGTTCTAGTTTTCTCTTTATTAAGAGATTGCTTTATTAGATATGCTTGTGCAGCTCAGTTTATTATCTAGTGAGAAGTTGAACGATCTTTATGAGAATTGGATTATATGAGATTTTGTTTTGCTAATGGCTAACAGTGTGTACTTTACCAGAACTCTAGTAATGTGAGGAGCTTAGTATATTTATTTGTTAGTTAGAGGAGCCGTTGCCACATGTGTAGTTATGTTTTGAAGTTATGAAGTTTAGTTAAACTACGTGCTGAAGATTACGGTTGTTTCTGCATTTTTCTTTGGATAGTCAGTTTAGTGGGTTAGGGTTTAGTTAGATAGTTTTGTTATTTATTTCTTTGTTTTGGCAACTGTAACCCCGCTGGTCCTACGCCACCCAACCCGCTCCGAGCTGGTATCGAACCAGCAGCCTTCCGCATGGGAGTCATTTGCTCTACCATGGAGGCTAAAGACCATGGCCTCTAACGTCTGTCGCTAGAGCACCTATAGAGGTCAGAAGAATGAGGTTTATCTGCACAGCACTTACTAGCTGGCCTCCGTTACACAACACTCCTACTTTAATTCGATTATTTAAAATTACATTTACATTACATTTCCTATTCATTATTTGACATTAACTATTTAATAAATACTTAATTTTTGTTTCACTTAACAAGCGATTGTGTCTTATTCATCCAGCATCAGTAGACTCGCTGATTGTTACGTTTCATCCTTTCAATATCTTAACAACTTAAACACGTAACAATTTGTTATTGATTTTTAGCTATCAGTGCTCTTTTGTGTATCTATGTTGTAGATATAAATAGAGCATTGATGGCTAAAATTCAATAAATCTTAATGCTGAAATACTGATAAAGAAGTAATATTGAAAAGAGAAGACTTGTATAGCTAATTGTGCTTTATAACAAAACTCTATATTAACACCGAAATAATTGGTTTCACCTAAAATGAATAAGGTTTTAAAGTTACATTAATAAAACCTGTAGAAAATATTGCATTATTTGTTCACTATTCCTTCTATTTTCAATAATATTTTATTATCAGCATTTTAGCATTAAGATTGATTTTTTATATTATTATATTATTAATTTATTATATTTTTAGCTATCAGTGCTCTTTTGTGTATCTAAATTAGTTTGTAACAATAACAAATCTTCATTTATTTTCTATTCGACTTAGTCCCTAAGTTTATTAAACTGGGGTCGCCACAGTGAAATGAACCGCCAACTTATCAAGCATATGTTTTTTACGCAGTGGATGCCCTTCCAGCCACAACCCATCACTGGGAAACATCCATACACACTCATACACTACGGTCAATTTTAGCGTACAGTTCACCTGTACCGCATGTCTTTGGACTGTGGGGGAAACCAGAGCACCGGGAGGAAACCCATGCGAACACAGGGAGAACATGCAAACTGTAGTGAATGGTGCCGTTATTAATGTGAGACAACGAAAATACAAACGCAAACCTCTCCTGTACTCTGACATTCCAATACTTCAGAGCTCAACTTTATCTGATACAGTCAAGTGTAAGCGAAGATCTTTTGGATTAATGTTGAAGCTTTTATTGCTCATAATATTTTCAAATCCGTTTCCTTATCTTATAAACATGTGATTTTTGGTTATGTTAAGGATCGCTCATTAAAAGATGCTGGTTTTATTATAAACTTTATTTTATTATTATGTAAATTTCACATACATAAATCCAAGTTTGCCAAAAGTAAACCTCTCTTCATGGTGCTAGAAAAGGAGATTCAAATGTATATACAAGTGATTTCCAAGTCTAAAAATAGAAAAGCAATTAATATATGCTCCTCCTTTAATATTTTTACATGAAAATGATTGTATATATGCATTTCCTGTAGTAAAAAGTGCATTAATAACTCTTGTTAATAACTAAAATTGGAAGATGTGCGTAATATATTTGTATGTAATATTAATTAATAATAATGTCCTCTGGTTTTTTTTCCCTTCTTTAATGTCTTTTTTCCTCACTTCATTCTTGTTAAGAAATGTAAAGTGATTTTATTGTATAAGAAAACTACATGCTGGTTCTTGTTAAAAAAAGGTGTAAGCGAAGAGCATGACGTGACCAGAAGAGGGCGCGCAAGACTAATGAACGGAGAGAGAGGGAGAGGTTACCTCTCTCTGACCCTCATCTGTTCCTACCTTCTCCTGACCTCCTATCCTCTGAGTGCATATGGCTAGTGCAGCTGACCCTGAAGGCCTGAGACTCTGGTCACGAAGCGCGTAAGTGTCATAGCCTTTGTAAATTAGGGATGCCTCTCATTGGAAATACCTTGTGTAATGCTTAATGGCTTAAAACTTTCTAAACAATGTGCATGAATGTTTGTATGTTGATTTATGTTATAAGATGTGCCTATGGGACAACCATAAAATTGTTCACATAAGACATGACCTATACGTTTTGCTGAATATTGGAGTTCTTGACTCAGTGGTCAGATCCCATCATACGGCTGGTCCTTAGTGATTTATAATTAGTGCTTTGATGTAGTAGGTAAAACCAAGATGGTGTGTGGGTAATTATATTGAGTATGTCAAGTCCTCGCTGATATATGAGGTGTAGTTATGTGCATGACCTGATGGAAGTATAAAAGCTGAGCCAAACTGACCAGCATTTATTCACAGCAGAATGAACAGCCAACTCATCCAGCATTTGTTTTACGCAGCGGATGCTCTTCCACACTTATTCACACACTCATACTCTACGGACAATTTAGCCTACCCAATTCACCTGTACCACATGTGTTTGGACTGTGGGGGAAACCAGAGCACCCGGAGGAAACCCACGCGAACGCAGGGAGAACATGCAAACTCCACACAGATAGATAGATGACCCAACTGACCCAGCAGAGGCTCGAACAGGCGACCTTCTTGCTGTGAGGCGACAGCACTACCTACTGCGCCACTGCGTTGCCATAATAAAAATAAAAGTAAATAATAAATAGTCAACCAAAATAAACATTTAACAAAGTATTGTCATTGTAACAAAATAACAATAAACATTAAACCCAAACAAACATTAACAATTACGACTTCAGTCCAAGACAATAACAATAAACATTTAACCCAAACAAACATTTTCCACAGTAGTGCAATCTTAAAATATCAAACTAAAATAAACATGCACATAATTACCAAGGTAAACACCATTATAACCTTACATGTAATTGTAATATAATAATAATAATAATAATATGATTATTCATTATAAACTTACTAAAAGAAATAAAAAACTTTCTTAAAAAACACGTCGCGTCACCCTTAATAATAAATCTTGAATAATGAATCAATAATAAATCTGAACTACTGTAAAAACTGAATTTAAATTAAAGTTGATTATATTTTATATTAAAAATAGTTTAAGCATTACAAATACACCTCATTGAACATGCAAGCAATGGCATCATCACCTATATACTACACAACTGCAGGTTAACTATGCTTATCTACAATAACTTTAACTGTTAAAAGCTGTAAGTCAGTAGTTAATCAGAATCAGGATCAGAGAGAGCTTTACTGCCAGGTATGTTCACACATACGAGGAATTTGTTTTGGTGACAGAGCTTCTACAGCGCAACAGGATTACAGAGACAGGACAAAAGACAGATAATAAATATATTTAAAAAGTAGAAGTAAGTAGTGAATGCTATAAGTTAGTAGTTAATTAGCTGAATAATTAGCAACTAATAAAGTTATGGCAACTAATAACTGTTTTGGTTCATTCATTCATTTTCTTGTCAACTTAGTCCCTTTATTAATCCGGGTCGCCACAGCGGAATGATCCGCCAACTTATCCAGCATATGTTTCACACAGCGGATGCCCTTTCAGCTGCAACTTATCTCTGGGAAACACCCATACACACTCATTTACACTCATACACTACGGACAATTTAGCCTACCCAATTCAACTCACGCATGTATTTGGACTGTGGGGGAAACCGGAGAAAACCCACACGAATGCAAGGAGAACATGCAAACTCCACACAGAAACGCCAACCGACCCAGCCGAGGCTCGAACCGGCGACCTTCTTGCTGTGAGGCGACAGCCCTACCTACTGCGTCGCCCACATTTGGTTGTAATATAATAATGTGCACCTTTTGTAAAGCAATAATTACTTAATAAATAACTTGAATAGAATTTAATTTGATTAGTTTATTAGTACTGAACAGCACTAATTACTCTTCAACCCAAAATGGCTCCTCCTTGAACAATTAACACAGACCATCATTGTGCACGTCATTTCACAAATCTAATCACGAGGTTTACTAATTGCCCAGAAGACATTTTCAATAACATTAGCCCTTTATATTGAGCTAACCCGCCCTTTGTTGCTGCGCAGGCGCAATGGGCGGCTTAGTGGCGTCACAGCGGCGCGACTCGACAGCAGCGTGTTTTCAGTGGAGAGCAAAATTCAGCCTCAGATAAGAGAGAGAGAGAGAACATGTAAAGCACTTTGTCGAGTGGATTAAAAGCATTTACGACACTGTCAGTGGAGGAATGAGATGATGCGGCGCTGAGAGACTCCAAGTTTCCTCCGTCGGAGCTTTGCGGGTAACTAGTTTTGTGTTGTTTCCCTCGTGTTTACATTTGACTTCTGCAGGCTGCAGTTCACATTTTCCGCTGCAGGTTTTGTGTGTTTGTGGGTTTCTATTGTCCTTGGAGTAAATTTAATAGCTTTGTTTGATGTGTTTGTGTCATGGGTAAAATAGTGAAGCTTTTTAGTGCACTTCAGCTAGTATTTTCTTGTTTATAAGTATTATTACATCGTTTTATAGGAACGCATGCAATGCAGGGCTCGATTGTGACTGAGGTAAAATTGGTTATACTCGCACATTAGTTTAGTGACAACACAGTCGCTATTGTTTACAACGCTACTTTCAATATTCAGTGTGAAATCGCACGCAAGTATGACTTTAAAACAACATTAGCACTATGTACTTGACTATAAACCATATTTATTTTAATAATCATTGGCTGCTAATATGACTTCTGCCTTTAGAAGTAGCAAAGAACATTATTAAGGTAAAAGTGCGAATACAACACGCCCACCACTATTTGTTAGTGATGGTTTTGCTTTGCAGGTTTACTCAGGAAACGAAACCGAAGAGTTTGTATTGTTGGATAACAGAAGAAGGTGACATTAGATGCATTGATTTGGCAGCAAAACTTATAACTAGTTTATAATATGTACTAATGATGATGAGGATAGTTGATGATTATCAATTGAATTTGCATTCACTTTGTTTCAATGCAAACATGTGTATACCAGTACTTCAGAATTTTATTGATTTATTATTATTATTATTACTACAAGTCTTTTAAATGTTTAATTTGACTTTTTATTATAATTTTGTTTAATTTCATGCCATTACTTTATTATCACTCTATGATTTGCATCATCATCATCCTTTTTTATGTTTGACGTTTATACTTTAATGAAAAAGAAAGTGACATTATATGCACTGATTTGGACCTCAACACTTATTTATTTAGTTTATAATATATAATGATGAGCATTGTTAATGATAATTTAAAATTTGCATTCACTTGTTTGCATTGAAACAAAAACAGTATACCAGTATTGAGGAATTTATTGATTATTATTATTATTATTATTATTATTATTATTATTATTATTATTATTATTATTATTATTAGGTCATTACTCTCCTTTTAAATGCTTAATTTGATGACTTATTATTATAATTTAGTTTTTGTTCTTTTTCATGCCACTTATCACTCTATATGAATTGCATTATCATCCCTTTTTTATGTTAGACCTTTATACTTTAATGAAAAAGAAAGTGACATTATATGCACTGATTTGGACCTCAACACTTATTTATTTAGTTTTTAATATATGATGATGAAGATTGTTAATGATAATTTTAAATTTGCATTCACTTGTTTGCATTGAAACAAAAACAGTGTATACCAGTATTGAGGAATTTATTGATTATTATTATTATTATTATTAGGTCATTACTCTCCTTTTGAATGCTTAATTTGATGACTTATTATAATTTTGTTCTTTTTCATGCCACTTATCACTCTATATGAATTGCATTATCATCCCTTTTTTATGTTTGACCTTTTATACTTCAATGAAAAAGAAAGTGACCTCAGATGTACTGATTTGGACTCCATAATGTATTTAATTAGTTTATAATTCGTAATAATGATGATGTGGATCATTAATGATGATATTTTGAGTCTGCATTCACATTGAAACAAAAACAGTATTGAGGGATTTTATTTATGATTTTTGATGTCATTACTTGTCTAATTTGATGACTTTTGATGACTAATTTTGCTGTTTCGTTTTATAGAACATTTTGAGACATGTAAACAAAAACAATGGTCCCAACATATGTCCTGTTTTTTTTTTTTTTTTTTTTTTTTTTCCCTCTCCCTTTCTCTTTTTATACCTTCCGAGAATCCAAAAAGAGCCAGATATTGATGAGTAATTTTATGATATGATTGAATTGCCTCTTGTTACAGTTATGAAATGGTTTGATAACAAGCAGGAAATGTTCACGAGCCAATGACATGACCACATTGAAATGGTCTCTGTAGCATTCCTTTTATTACCACTCTATACGTATTGCATTATGATCATCCCTTTTTTTATGTTTGCCCTTTAAACTATAATGAAGCAGCCACTGTAAACTGCCTGATGAGAAATGAAGAGACCCATTGTGCAAACTCAGCCGGAGACATGTAAAGATTTACAGAAACAAGGCACACAGTTGAAAATCTGAGGCCTCATGGATGCATGGCTGTAAATCAAAAGTGCATTTCCTTTGAGATGCATACCCAGACATGTGCCCACGCTCTGAGTCAAATCAGATCACTTTCATTGTCGCGTCACAAGCATCATGTGTACTATGATGAGTGAAAGCTTAGGTGCTGGCTCCAGACAGTGCAAAATACAACAACATGCTCCAAGGAACAAAATGATATACCATTAGCATTGTTGATGCTAATATGTAAAAGACAATAAATACAATAGGAAAAATGCACAGGTAGGCACAGATGGACAAGCACACAGTCAAAAAAAAAAGGTGTATTCATAGTTTGACTGTTAGTGGAAAATTATTTAGGCAAAATTGTTTTAAGTAAGGATTTGGTTAATTTCTTTTAAAATTCATATATTTTCTAAAGAGCTGGAAGATTATATCAATTGCATCGTGTATGCTGAAGCAACAGGAATCTCCCAAGACCTACAAATGCAAACTTCAGCCGAATGTACAGTTGACAGCAGGATGTGCAGCTAACATGATGTATTGTTGTTGGACAATCCCTGCTGAGGCTGCCACATTAGAGCAAATGGAGTCACTTGGAGTGAGCCCTAAAAACGGGGATGTCTATGGAAGGAGAAGGGGTGGAGCAGATTTAAAGTATAGATATGTATGACAACCTAAGATAAGAGGAGGGTTTAAAAGGCTCTGAGCCGAGAGCATCTCCTCAGACCCTCTGTTGTTGCTTATGCTGGAACAATGAGCTGCTTTGCTGAACTAAGAAGACTTCGGAGTTCATTTTTGAAGGTTTTGACCTTATTATTATTTATATACAAACTTGAAGAAAATATGTTTGCATTCCACAACACCAGCAGCTGAGCATTATTGAGGTAAAGTTGGTTTTATATTCGCACATTCTGACTTTCTCCTTAATGTAATTTAAGAAAAGTGCACGTTCTAAATGGGGAAATCATATTAGCAGCCAATTACTATTGAAGTAGCACTGAATATACAGTCAGAAGTATGACTTCAAAACAACATTACAACATTGTTCTCAGTCAATTAAACAAAGTAGCTTGGTTAACAATATATGGACTAGGGCGGTACTTTATTTCATTTCGGCATCGATATCACGATGAGGTCATTCGTAATAGTCACATCGCAGGATATGCAATGTTGATTCTTGTGTTATACTTTATCATTTGCATGTGTTTTTGTTGCCTGTGACCAGTATAATGATTTTTAAAACATTCAGGCATGAGAAACTGTTAAGTTAAACTATTAATAACAATTAGAATTCTTTTTATTCAATTACTGTACCTGAATACTGTTAGACTCGGAAAAGAACTAATTATAGGTTTGTTGTATTTATAGGTTGCTTATTAGGTTATATGTAGATGCACTCCCCTACAGAATCATCCCAATCAGTCTAAAATGACCAATTCCTTCCAAGTAGAGCTATTCAAGTTCGGTTTGCAAAAGTCAAGGTTTTAAAACTGCCTAAATTTTCACCTTTATTGGAAAGGACAGTAGAGAGAATTGACAGGAAAGCATGGGGAGCAGAAAGGGGGGAAGGGTCGGCAAAGGACCGTGAGGCGGGAATCGAACTCTGGTCGCCGGGAGCACCGGAGTGCATGTGTCGACGCACTAACCACTACACCATTGGCGCAGACGATTTTATTTTTTAAAGTTTTTGATGACAACAGTATCTCCAGCAGAAAAAATATGCAAAGATGCCGTTTTAAATGAAGAAATCTGTGTCTTTTGAAACAAATGAAGACCGAAGTCAATGATTCGTTTGAGTCGTTTACTGCTCCAAAATATTATAAATGTCTAAAAAAATAAAATATATTGTTCAAATGGGTAAAGTGTTTACCTAGACATTTAAAAGAGCATATTTTAGAGCAGTGAGCACAATACTGTGACACGGTGATCATTTTATCCAAGGTTATCATAACGTCAGAATCTTATACCAGCCCATGCCTAGTCACTGTTAAATGAATGAATGTGCATATATAAAACCAACTTTACCTCAATCCAAACATTAATAAATGGCAATCCTTATGTCTTATGCATATAGTCTTTGCAAAAAATATGTAGTGGAGCTTGCTGAACTGGGTGTGATGATGATAATAATTTATGTGCCTTTTGTCTACCTGTTGTGCTAAATCAACATGGCAAAGTTGGCACAGAACAGAAGCGCTTTTGAAGGAGGATTTCTTTAAACTGTTCTTTTATCTGTTTTGCACTGCATTTACAACTTCGTCTTATTTTTTGAATACTTGGTCCTAAGTCAAGTTAAGATGCCTTTGTGTCTCCCAAAAAATGTTTTGCGTTGGCTTATTATATGCTGACTTTGACCCATATGCATTTAGTCTGGCAGTGTGACTTCTTTTTTTAAAATTTATTTATTTTTATTTATTTATTTTTTACATTTTTTTTAATATAGAATTGAAAATGCAAAGAGCAGCCATAATTAATTTATTAGATGGCTGTATTTTTCTGCTCTCACTTTATCATGGTTTGGACTGCGGTGTATCGGCTTGATGTTGCTTCAGTTTTAGATGTTTGCAACATTTATTCTTTTTGTTTTTTCTGGGCTTTTCTAATAATTGTATGACCATTTTGCACGATCACCCTTTTTTTTCTTTCTTTTTTTGCAAGTAATTTTTAATTTAATAGAAGCTGCCCACCATTAAGTTTATTAATTTGTTTGGGTATCTCCTCTCAATTAGCTTTTTTTTATTTTCTATTATTATTATTATTATTATTATTATTATTATTTTTGTTTGTTTGAACATGCACCCAATCACAATTAATGAATATGATGGAATGCATAAACAAGGGAATGGGCCCATAAATCTTTTCATTTATTTATTTATTTTTCAATGATGTAACTCAATATTTTTATTAAAAAAAACATTTATACATATGGATCTTTTGCAATAACTTTTGATCCTTAAGTGTTTCAAAAGCATGTGGTGACCGTCTTGATTTATTTGCAGTCCTTCATTGGTGGGGCGGAGCTAAATCTTTTTACACATTCTGATTGGTGTAACTTTCTGTATTGCATCACAGGCAGTAGCAATGTTTCCATCCAAAGATGCTAATTAAATTTATGCGCAAATCAAGAATGTCACATAAAAGACGTGCAAATAAAGCAGTGTTTCCATCCAACGAGTCAAAGCGAACAAAATCATCACTTGCTGATTAATTGGTACCAAATATCAAAAATAAAAACGTAATTTGTGGTGGTAGAAGAAGCTGTTTTAATCTTTTATTCGTTTAATAAATTACTTCGCCTCAGAAGACAAATGCCAACATGCAATGTATGCGTAGTGGCGTTTGAAGGCGTGAGACGCAGAGCACACACACTCTTGACAGTTCTGGAGGTACTTAATAATATAATAACACTAATACTGAGATGGTTAGGTATTTTAGAATGACCAAAACAACATTTCAGATGTTTTACAATGTGCTCAGCCTGCTGGTTTGTCCATTCACACACATTTTTATAATCAGATGATTTCATAAGAAAATCACATTGCTTTTTTAAAATGTATTTTTCAATGCGCATACTGGAATTTGTTCAGTAAAAGAGTTTCTTAAAAGTGCATCGTAGTTTATATGCATCTTTTCTTATCGAACTAAATCCTGCTCAGTTTTGCACTTTTTATTTATTTATTTTTTATGCTCCTTTTTAAAACTTGGCATTTCTGTCAAACGTCATATCAAAAATGTGCATTAAAAAAAAATAGATGGATTGAAACCTAGCTATTGATGCAACAATAAAACACTATTGCTTTAGAAGCAATTTAAAGGGTTCAGCATGGATCTACATAAATTTAATGGCACTGGGGCTTAGGGCTGGGTATCGAGTTCGATACTTTTTAAGCCTCACAAATACTTAAAATTGATTGACTTAAAACTGCTTGAACTTTATTAACTGTTTGCACTAATATATTGTGTTAACTACACTTTGTTCATTTTGTGATTTTGTTTTGTTTTTTTTTTTTTTTTTTTTTTTTTTTTTTGTTCCTTTGTTTATTGGTCTTAGAGATGAGCCTGCTGTGAAAAGTGTCACGAACGTCCTGAAAATTAATCTTGTTAAATAATATTTCTTAAAATATAAGTATCGTTCGGAACAGGTATCGAATTCAGGGTATCGGTATCGAAAATTTTGGAATGATACCCAGCCCTACTGGGGCTTACAACAGGTCTGTTTATGGATCTCCCTTATTCAATGAAGAGTGTGTCATGAATGCAGGCTTTTATGGTATGCAGTGAAATTGTACTCGGTAAAATCCTCCCGTAACTGCCAACATAAATTACATGTGAAGTGCAGCATGAACTTAAAGACATTCCTGTGTAAAAGACTGCAGTTGTTGTCTGCATTGAGTTGGGGAGATGATGAGCAATCACAAGACTAGGATGCCTTTTGGGCATAAATCAGTTTTTCAGCCTATATGTTCTGGTTTTTACACTCCTATGTGTATGCTAAAAAAAAAGACTGAAATGATGCCATTTTGAACAAAATAAACTCAACGGCCGTTCAAAACATCTCACTAACGCAAACTTTTTGGCTCCTAAACATTGAGCTGTCGTTGGTCTGTGACTATTACACAATTAATCATTGTGTCCTGTAACTCCGCCTTTTGACGTGCTTCGTATCCTCCAAGTCTGACGCAAGAAAAACATCCATCACAACAACACCAAGTTAGCAACATGAATAAACTGGAGGGTCAAGTAGAGCTGGTAGAGATGTATCCACACATGTACTATCGCTCATCAGATCTTAAAGACTTGGAGTCGCACATTGTACGATAAGCACCAATGCATCATGTTGTGTCTGTCCACGACAAATAGAAAGCAACATGGTGGCTTCTCACTGGAGAAGGCTTTTTGCCTTTTTATGAAACTTATATTCTCTCACAGCTGCTGTTGTTGTGTTTAGAAGCCCACTTGAGTAACGTGACCCATTTACAACCATGCCTACTGCAGCATGGGGGTGTTGGAGAGATCGTAAAGGCTGAGTGACGGTGTACCGTTTTCAAACATCTTAAAGAAAGTACAGAAGTGAATATTTATTTGTATATATTGTATAAGTGTATTGGGGGCTTGCTGGTGAAGAAGATTGTCTTGATTTTGGTATCAAGGAACTAGCGGAAAATTGACTACTGTTGGCTGCATTTGGTACCGTCTGGACCAAAAAGTTGCATGTGAACACAACAAATGCTCAACACTCGACTGAAACAAGAACACATGTTTTGTGTGAGTGGATGTATCTCTCTCTATTCATGCATGTAGCAATGAAATCAGAACTAGTGCTGCACACATACATGCCTAAACTAGACAGCATTTTTCACGGTACTTGCTCATCACAGAAGGATTTGCTTGTGAAAATATATCTGATGAAATGACATCTGGCTGCTTTGTGTTTGTCTTTTGGTTGCCTTGGTTGCTTAATTTGTTACATCAGTTTTTGTTTTCTCACTCTAATTCATAACTGAAGAGCCAATCAGAGCATCGTCTTTCACTGACATGCTGAATCAGGCAAACTCCCTGCCAGGGGCGCCTGCAGAATTTTATTCCAAGGTACGCACAAATTCAGCACCGCTCTGCCCCCTTTCCCCGATCATGTCAAGAAACGCTATCGTGCCAAACCGTTCTAAGAACACTTCGGTACGATTGTTTCTCCACTGAGCTTGGAACGGCGCGGCTGGATTACAAACCGTTCTCGGCCCGGTTAGACAACAGTGCTGAACTGTGCCGTCAGATTCTGTGTGTTGACGTCGCAGCTCTGTTGCCGAGCTACCACAGCTGGCTCAGAAGCGCGGTAGTCATCAGACATCCACAAGTAAACTGCGCTACATTTTAATATAAAAAAAATTATGCAGGTCTTAACGAAACAGTTTGAAAAGGGTTTTAAACCCATAGAGCAGTCTCTGGGAGAGAAGGGAATCGCCAGCTTGCCACATTATTACGAACATTTTATTTATTAAAGTTATTACTTCATTGACTTGAATATAATTAACCATGTATAATATAATTATTAATCCGTCATCTAAAATCTTGAAATAATAGAATAGCCAATTGTTTTATTCGTAGCTAGAGCTTGATTAAATTTGATTTACATATTTCGCCTGACTGAGCATGAGTTTATTGCATGCAGCGTTGTTTTTGGCAGCACAAAAACTCGCTCTGATCCGGGTGAGAACTTTACCAACGACTGCATGCACTACTGAAAGACTTTTCAGTACTTTTTGTAATTTTTAATGCCAGCTATGCCACCTGAAGGACTGTTACGGCATGTTGTGATGTCTGTCGTCACCGTAGAAAGTCTTTCTTTAACTTGTTTTAGACTTGTTTGAAAGCTTTTGAAGGGCCACTGTAGTTGTCCAAGACACTGTTGTATGATTTAAATTATAGTCTATATTAAATTATAAATTATATGCACTAATAAACAAGTCAAATTAATGGATAAATATGGATTCTTAAAAGTCGGTATTGCTTTTACTCAAAAAAAAAAAAAATTAAATAAAAAAAAAAAGTGTTAGGTTTGCACCGTGAGTACGGCGCAGGCGCCACTGCTCCCTGCTATGTTAACTCAACGAGAGGTGATCTGTGTAACATGCCAAACAAACTAGTCTGACAGTGAGGATGTTCGTTTATTTATTTATTTATTTATTTTATTTATCAATCAAAGTATGAAGTCATCAAGAATATTTAATGTCAATGTGGTCATGTCTGGATCTTATATTGGTCATATCTCCTGTTTCTATTAAGGGGCTTTATGAGCGCATGTATTTAATTTAATTTACCATCATGACCATGTATGGAAAGAGGCATGTGGAGGAGTAATCAAGTTATACATAACTTGATTCTAAAGAGCTAATATGATTACTCTGCTATTTTCTCACTCGCTATCCTTCATAATGGATACAGTGAAATGAACTGTTATTCTGCAGTTATTGTTTTTATGATAAAATGGATACATTTGTGCAGGAATAAATGACCGTTAAACATTCCTGTTAGGAAAAACTGTTAAAAGCTGTGCGAACAGACTGGGAGATTCTCTGGTGACTACAAATCTTCTGGAACTCAACTTGATTGGTTTCACTCTGCAGCAGCTGGCACCACATCAGATGCTGATGGCCTGGTTGATGCTTACTGACGGTTTGCTGTTGGGCAGCTTGGTGTGCTGATGTTGACTCATCTATTAATTTATATTTTTTGTATTGCATGCATGCAGGGGTTGGACAATGAAACCAAAACACTGGCCAATTTAATGTTGGGGGTTTCATGGCTAAATTTGACCAGCCTGGTGAGCAAACTTCATTGATTGCACATTCCACCAGTAAAGCTGCGGTCACACTGAACTTTTCTCCCCATAGACTTCCATACATACACATGCGAATGCATCAGGCCGGAAACGCAAGTTTGTGCGACATGTTTCGCAGTTCACTGCATGGCAAAAGTTCAGGCTTGGTGAACTCTGACCTGCGAAATTGCATCACTTTACTGCGTGAAACCAATCGAGGATCAAAACGTGGGCTCTCTGGACAGAAATTTAAAATGTGGACCAATTGATCACTTTTTTTAAAAATGTCTAATTATCTTGTTTAATCCTGCTCCTCTTTTGCAGCACAGTACAACAGAATTTCGCACGCACAAACCCTAGTATGACTGCAGCTTTAGAGGAGTGTGAAGGTTTAATTAGTGGAGTAAGGGGCCGTTTACATATTGCGTCTTTATCGCGCGCAAGTTTATGATTTCCAGTGGTGGGATATTGGGCAACATTGCACATATTGGGGGTGACGTGCTCGTTTTTGTTTCACGTAGTTGAAAACATCTCAACTGTTCAGAATGCCTCAAACGCACCCCGAGTCACTTGTCAAAAACTGACCGATCAGCTTCATAATTTGTTTGGAATATACACATTTCGGTGGACGAATTTTTATTTTTTTTTTTTCAATAAATGAAATGTATCTGAGCTGCAGCAATGTTTTATTTTGTCATCCTCTGAAAAAAAAAAAAACAAAAAAAACATTGACTGTCATCTAGCAATGAGGACAAAATAAATGTGACTGTGAACAAACCCAAATGGCACAGTTTTACTTAATATTGCAATGCATAATGAGTGGCATATCAAAGTTTAAAAGAGGAGACGTTTCTGGTGTGCGTTTCACTGGTGCATCTGTGACCAAGACAGCAGCTCTTTGTAATGTATCAAGAGCCACGGTATCCAGAGTAATGTCAGCATACCACCAAGAAGAACCACGTTCAACAGGAGTAACTGTGGACACATGCAGGAGCTGTCTGAAAGGGATGTCCATGTGCTATCCTGGAGTGTATGCAAAAAAACACAGCTGCTCGGAATTAAAAGTGCACCTCAACAATTTCCACCAAAACCGTTCATCGGATGATCTACAGCAGGCATGTCCAAGCTCGGTCCTGGAGGGCCGGTGTCCTGCAAAGTTTAGTTCCAACCCCAATCAGACACACCTGGGCTGGCTAATCAAGCACTTACTAGGCTTTCTAGAAACATCTGTGCAGGTGTGTTGAGGCAAGTTGGAGCTAAAATCTGCAGGACTCCGGCCCTCCAGGACCGAGTTTGGACACCCCTGATCTACAGAGTCAATAGACATAGCCTGGCTGCTACAGCTAATCTTTTGGTCACTCGTGTTAACGCCAAATGTCTGTTTCGATGGTGCCCGCAGGGAAATTCTTGGTGTGTACAATGTGAAACATCTGTTCGTTCTCTGAGTTTATCTTCATTGTCCCAAATATGGGAGAGTTACAGTGTGGAGAAGCCCCAAAAAGCATTCACCCAGACTGAAGCATTGGGTGGATCAGTGATTGTTTGGCCTGCAATATCATGGCATTACCCAGCCCCAATGCTTGAGCTAGATGGGCGCTGGGTAACTGCCTAGGACTACCGAACCATTCTGGGGGACCATGTGCACCCAACTGTTAAACATTGCATCCTGAAGACCGTGCAGTGTATCAGGAGAATGCACCAATACACACAGCAAAACTGGTGACCGAGTGGTTTGAACATGAAACTTAAGTTGAACATCTCCCATGGCCTGCACGGTCTCCAAACCTAAACCTTATTGAGCCCCTTTGGGGTGTTTTGGAGAAGCGAGTCAGAAAACCTTTTCCTCCACCAGCATCACATGGTGTAGTGACCTGGCCACTATTTTGCAAGAAGAATGGCTCAAAATCACACTAAGCACTGTGCAGAACTTGTATCTGTCATTCTCAAGACAAACTCATGCTGTGTTGTCTACAAAAGGAGGCCCTACAATATACTAATGATTATTGAGGTCTTTATCTTGTGGCTTAATCTAATAGTGACCCTTTTAAAAGTTGCACCATTTGAGCCCAGCCTGAATGGTGCCTTGTAGATCTTCCTGTTATCTTATCAGTCCACTCGCTTCCTGTTCATTTATCACTCCCTCCCTTTCCTTCAGTTTAATTCCAACTTTTATCAGTGGTCACCACATGTAATGAGCTGCATATCACTCTGATGCATGTTTTACCGGAAAAAGCTGTTTGTACCGCAACCTAGACATAAAAGTGCACTGACTCCTACAACCCCCCGTGCTGGACAAACCACCAGTGCAATATTATTTATCTGAATATGTGCTTGAGATGCTGGTGGAGGGAATCTGGCGCTATGAGATGTTTTGGGAAGTGAGAAACAAAGTAAATGGCGCATATATAATAAACTATTTCATTAATTTTTTCCTTCAGCTTAGTCCCGTTGTTGATCAGGGCAGGTTGAACCGCCAACTTATCCAGCATATGTTTTATGCTGAAATTGCCCTTTTAGCTGCAACCCGGCTCTGGGAAACGCCCATACACTGTTGTGTTCGCACACATACACTACAGCTTTTTCAATTCCCCTATAGCGCATGTGTTTGGACTGTGGGGGGGTAACCCAGAGCACCCGGAGGAAACCCACGGCAACTCAGGGAGAACATGCAGACTCAACACAGAAACAACATCTGACCCTTCCTACACTTCAAGAACTGTACTCTTCCAGAGTGAGTAAAAGGGCTCGCAAAATCACTCTGGACGCCTCGCACCCAGCACAATACCTGTTCGTACTGCTACCGTCTGGTCAGCGCTTCAGAGCACCAAGCACAAAAACAGCCAGACACCTCATGAGGCCATCTATCTCATGAACCGTTATATATTCCCCTACTGTGCGATAAACGTGCAATACTTTCTCACACGCACTTGTACACAGCACCTTGTAACCTGTATTTATAACAGATCCGTACATAAAATTCAACATCCAGATTTTTGTTTTGACCAACTGCATCTGTTTAATGTTTATCGTGTTTCTCTTTTTCCATATTTATTTTGTGTGTGTCATTTTATGCACACTGGAAGCTTCTGTAGCCAAAACAAATTGTGTGTGTGTGTGTGTGTGTGTGTGTGTGTGTGTGGCACACCTGGGAATGAAACTGATTCTGGGTTCGAACCAGCAACCTTCTTGCTGTGAGGCGAAAGTGCTAGCCACTGAGCCACCATGCTGCCCCAGAAATGATTTCTGTCTTTTAAAAACACTCCCCCTACTAACTCTATCACTTAATTCTCTGAGCACTGACAGTTTTTTTTGTATAATTAGCACGTCGTGTGTGTGTGTATTGCCTCTTTGTTGAATCGCTGAATGCCTCCTCAATTGTGAGTCTCTTTGGACAAAAGCATCTCCTAAATGTAAAGGCTTGGTACCATTATCACAGAAATTGTCACTCCCTATGGAGAGATTCACTCCTGCAAATATTCAATTCAAACTTTATAGAGCAATATAAAGACCCATTGCAGGAGAGCCGTCACACTTCCTATTCACTTTGAATGGGTGACGTCAATGGTTGCCAAACTGAACTATGTGTCTGTCTATGCTGCTTCAGCGGCGTTGCCCACTGTAGAAGTTGGGAGTTTATTAACTTTTTAAGTGCCAACGGAAGCATCAGCCAATCAGATCACTTTATGAAAATACCCCAGCTTGACAGTAGCCGATTGTGGACTTATTTCATTGGCTGATGCTGCTATGATGACTGTGTTGGCCCCAGACACGCCCCATGTGAATCGGGTTGAACAAAACACAGAAGCGAGCCAAAATGCTGTACAAAAATACACAACAAAATAAACATAATACTATATAAAAGACATAAAACATAGCTTAATACCTAAAAACATGTCTGATAATGCATATTTAAGATGTGTAGCAAAATTACAACCAGCCTATGTGCGTTACTACTTGACCTACTTGTGTTTATCATGTTATACATATTTTAATGATAATGCTTGCTGACTATTTAGTAAAACTTTGTGGTTTAAAATGTAGTTTGTAAAATGTAATATTTTAAATAATTGTTTTGCTGCTGTGATTCTTAAAGTCTGAAGAGTTATCCATAATAGTTCCTGATGTTTTTCTGATAATAACAGGCTATGCAATTTTTAACTGAAATTCAGTTTTGATTTTGGCCTCCAACAGTTATGAAAAAAACAAATAAATTGAGAAAATGATCATTGCATCATATCCTGCCACCTTTTTAGCAATCTGCATTTCTTCTAGTTTCTCTTCCAATTGTTGCTTGAAACCCCTATACCTTAAACCATATCAACATGGAGAACCTTTTCCGGCCCTTAATCTTGATCTGAAAGTACAAATGAAATCAAAACTAACCATATTGATTTTGTTAGCTCATAATGCCAGTTTTGTTGTGAACCAATTCATCTGTGCTTGTCATTTAAGAAAAAAGAAATTGTTTGCGCTTAAGTAGTGTGAACCTACACTGGTCTCATGGTTATATCACGATTATCATGCCTTCAATTCGATATCACGGTGCATTGACGATGCTTTCCTTAAACAATTTGATACTTTACTTGGCAACACAATAATTCTTATATTAAAACTTACCATTTATAAATATCTATATTTAATTATTATTTGTAATACAAATTTTTCCTTTTTAATACAAGCAGTTAGATAGATATGTACTGTACCTTTTTAATTTTACCTGCTCAAAAAAAAACAAACTCTTTTTGCACGTATCAAACAAAATTAAAGTACATGCTCAAAACAACATGAGCATTTATAGCAAATAAACTAATGTAAATATTATCCCGCTTGCTTTTTGAGCATTGAGTTAAATGGCTGTTATTGATCGCACACTCAACAGAAAAGGACATGGCCGTGGCGATCAGCTGATCTATTATAGATGGCGACGTGGTGGAGAAAACTGACTCTGCAGACACGTTCATGTCTGGATCCACAAGTAACGTTGTTGTTGTTCTAACAGCCACTAGAGGAGATGAAACGTTACCTTACGAACACGCCAGCAGGTAAAACGGGCCACGGAGAGTGAGAGAGTTTAAAGCTTTAATTTTGTCCGTGAAAGTCTGTCCAGCAAACTTAAAAAGAGTGAATTGTGCACAGTTATCTGCTTTAAGAATTTGTAGCGTTTTAATTGGCGATGGAGGAGACCATGAGTATAGTAAGCTACTACCATATAACACATATGTGATAAATGATGTCAGTACATGATAACCGGTTATGATTATTACTGAACCGATACCGAATTGTTTGCGCATGCATCGTGGTGCATCGAAGAAACATTAAATTGACACCCCTATTTCCCTTGTAATCTTTAATTGAAATCTGAAAATGCACTTCCTGTTTGTATTCAGTTATATTCTCAGATTAGGTCTGTCTGAGGTATTTGGCGGGGCTAACACACTGAACGCCTCTTCAGCTGTCAGTATTGACAACAAACAGTAATGGTGAGGAAGAGGATTCTGTTAGGGTGTAATAACTCTCCCCAAACCCTTTTCCAGATCTTTCTGAATGAAACGGCTACTTCACTACAACCAATCAGCTTGCAGCAGAAAAAACAAGCCACGCCCGTTCTCTCGTTTTTCTAGGAACTGCGTCACAAAAAAAAAAAAATGGTCGTGACTTCTGCTTCATGTGGACTTTAATTTGTCTGTGCACAGGAGATCAAGATGGAGAAGTGTCTGTGGTGTACCACGTCTCTGGATTCAGAGGGTGACGCAGCGATGATCGCCCTGTTGCGCAGCTACAGCTCAGGACAGCAGTCTGAAATGGAGATGGACTCTCTGAATGAAGACCTCTGCTGCTGTCTGGAGTGTGTGGTGGAGTATCATCGAGCCCGAGAGAATGTCCCTGATCTGCACAAGGTAGGAGCAATTCCATGCAAATGTTAACCTTGCCATGAAGGAAACAAGTTTTCCATAACCAAGCTTTTTCCTCATGAATGCAAAGAATGTAAAGTAAAACAAATTTATGTTTGTTCTACAAAGAGTCTACTCGTATCCCTAACCGTACCACACAACCCAAAAGAAACTAAGTATGGTTTATACTATAAACTCGCAAACTGTTTTTGCCGGCAGCTAACTCTCTGCATCTCTCACATGGACACACACTGAAGCTAAGCAGGGCTGCGTTCGGTCAGTACCTTGATGAGAGACGGCATGAGAAGGCTAGGTTGCTGCCGGAAATGGTGTGAGTGAAGCCAGCAGGGGGCGCTTAATCTGCGGTCTGTGTGGATCCTAACTCCCCAGTATATTGATGGGGACTCTATTCTGCTCCGTTGATCGTCTGATCCAAAAGACAGCACTCACTGAGGTCCCGACTCTCTGTGGTCGTTAAAAATCCCAGGATGTCCTTCGATAAGGAAAAAAAAAAAAAAAAAAGTAGGGTTTCACCCCGGCATCCTCGCCAAATCTGCCCACTGGCCTCTAACCATGCTCCTATCATAATTAGCTTCATCACTCTGTCTCCTCTCCACCAATCAGCTGGTGTTTGATGTGCGGTCTGGCGCAATATGGCTGCAGGTGCAACATACAGGTGGATGCTGCACGCTGGTGGTGGATGAAGAGATTCCACCCAAAAATGTGTGAAGCGCTTTGTGTTCAGAAAAGCGCTGTATAAATGTAAGGAATTATTATTATTTTGGTCGGATCCATAATGCATGTTTATTTCTCATTTAAAATCTAAATGTCTTTGGATTGATTTATATTTTCTACTTATTTTTCTGATCTCATAACTAGAAGTCGATGTTTTAATATAATGTTAACATATACTTTCTCTGTCAGTTTGCAGTTGTCACATCTATAACGCTGAAATTGCTCATCTGCAAACACTAAAGTATCACAGGCTTCGTTCTGAGAAGTGTGGAAATCATTTTTAATTGGAAACATTTTATCTGGTCTGCCAACCTTGAGTACAGAAAGAAGCGTTATTCACAGGTTGTTTCTCACAGCATTTGCAGATTAAACTGGAGACATGTGACTGAAGACTGATTTGAAACTATAAGATATCCGTTTTGTTAATGTGGAAGGAGCCCGTGATCAGTAGTTATCCGAGGCTTTGCTTTCAGTGTGTTTTTTATTTTTTTTTTTATATAGATAATTTACAATGTCAAAATCCTGCATGACCTGCATGCGTAAGGTTAAAATGCACTTATGCGAGTAGTGCTGAACAATTAATCCAAATTTGATTTTTGATTTTGGCATACAGTCAACATGGAGAGAAAAAAAATAGATAGATAGATGGATATAAATAGGTGTGTGTGTGTGTGTGTGTGTGTGTGTATATATGTGTATATATATGTATATATGTGTGTGTATGTATATGTATGTATGTATGTATGTATATAATATTTAGATGTATGTGTGTATATATATATATATATATATATATATATATATATATATATATATATATATATATATATATATATATATAATATATATATATATATATTATATATATATATATATATATATATATATATATATATTAAAATTACAGTATAACTCTACCATTTAAGGAAACCGATTGCAACAAACCATTTAGGTTCAAAAACTAATCTTAATGAGTACTGTGAATTTAATCCATTTGAGTAAATGAAGCAATTTGAGCACAGTAAAACCCAATAAATGAAGAGAACTCAAACCAACTGAGTACTGTAAAACCCAATGAAATAAGGCAACTCAAACTGTTTGAGTAAAACTAATCTGAGTACTGTGAGCTTCCTCCATATAAGTTTAGGTAATGAGGGATTTAATTATCCCATTACCTTCAACACTAAGTTCAAAACTCTTTTCAAATGAGTAGAATTAACTTTCAGTAGAACTTCAGTAAACTTTGTGTAATTAACTTTCAGTTAATTACACATTTCATTTGATAAAGTTGACTGTTTGGTTTTACATTGCGTATGTGTGTGTGTGTGTTAATAAAAATTTATTTATTTAAAAAAAAAAGATTTAATAAGGTGTATTACGCTGTGTCCTGTGGCAGCACGGTGGCTCAGTGATTAGTGATCTGGCTTGTATGTGAAGTTGTGCTTGTGTAATGGAAGTCTCAAGTCTCATTTGCATTTATGCATTTTTTTAAAAATTATTATTATTATTATTATTATTATTATTATTATTATTGTTGTCTCTTCAATGCAACTTTCATTGGGTAAAATACATTTTATCAGATTGGCTTATGTCCTACCCGAGCTTGCACTTCCACAAATGCTAATTCTTTTTATTTTTTTTGCAGTGCTTGTGGGAAATGGAGATTGCTCGACTCCTGCGCGTGTTGACGTCAATTTTGGATCAGGAGCTGGGAGATGAGGATGATATCTATATCATTGAAGGCGATCATGAGCAGCCGGTGTTGAAGATCTCTCCTGGAGATTTCCATACCCGTATCCACGTCCCACTGTGTGAAATTTTGAGATATCCATACCTGCTGTGCTGCCGAGAGCTGTGTAAGTTCAGTTTTCATAACCAATGTTGTTTTTTTTTAATGTTTGTTGTGTATTCATGTTGTTGTTGTTGTTGTTGTTGTTGTTGTTGTTGTTGTTGTGAGGTGGTTTTAAAACTGTAGAGTGGTTTAAAAAGGCTGCAGTGTAAATATGGAAAATCTGCAGAAGATGAAGTTAAATGGATCATGTACATGTTAGAAACCGGGTAATTCAAACATCTGATGCAGATAATCACCTTTATGATAGGGCTATTTTATAACAAAGTCCCTTAAAGGTAATTATTCACTCTACGGCCATCTTTGAAACGGCTGTTTGCTCGGGGATTCTGTTTGAATGGGTAAACAGCCAATTTTCTAAAACTGCTAACTATTAAAGGGTCACGAAACCCCAAAACACATTTTTTTTTGAGCTGTTGACAGTCATATATGTGTCCCACGCTGCTATAAACGCTATTAGGACACATATTTCACAAAGTGAAAATTAGTTGTTTGCGGTATTTTGAGCGAATTCGTTCTTCCGGTTTGAAAACAGATTTTTGAAGCTGCGTCACGCCGATTAGATCCTTGCGTGTATTCCAGTGTGGAGAGTGGATGTCTGTACCGGCGAGTGCATCGTGATGTCTCTCAATTTGCTGCATTAATTCATGAGGAAGACTTGGCTCAAACTAATCAGCGCGCTCTATTGTGTGTGCGGTGCAACTTCATTAATATGCATGATAGCTTCAAAGACTGTTTTTACCTGTTACAACGTTGTGTAGAGACGCCACGTTGTGTTGCCAAAAGAAGTGGAGGAAGAATTGTTTGGAGACACAGATTGTCAGTGTTTCATTTTCCGGTTATGATAGTGCAGCTGGACTTACATGTGAATTACAGGGCACGCGACAAAAATACGTGTCTAAGGAACTTTATTTATTTATTTTTTTTTAACCCCAGACTTTTCTCATCTGGAAATGGGGAAATCAGAATTTCCCGCTCGTCTCCTTTTAAAAAAAAAAAAGACACTGTTGTTGTTGTTGTTGTTGTTGTTGTTGTTGTTTGTTGATTTTTGTCCTGTCTCTACAGATTTGGTAAGTGAGCGATCAGTGGTCTTTGTTTGTTTATTCAGATGGCAAAGTTAGTTTGTATCGTCAGCAGTATTCTTTCAGTGTTTAAAGACAGACCTTAGTCAAAATGATTTCTAAGTTACTAAGTTTACAGTACGTTAATATCACTGTAATATTATGGGCTGAAAGATCCGCTGTAGTTGCGGCTCTCCGAGTGTAAACGTAAACACCGCAATCAAACTATTACCGTCGTGTAGGCATGAAATGTTCCTGAATAAAAGTGCCAAACTGCAGTTAAAGTCCACCATTTAATAATTTGGCAAATAAGTCTTTCTCCCCTGCGTCTGTGTGTTTGTTTTGCCTCTGTGGAAATCAGCGTGTGCTTAAACTGAAACTCCAATTTTTATGCACCTTCCCTCTTTCCCTCCTCCGACACTAAACACCCCCCCCCCCCCAAAAAAAAAGATTGATTGAGACCCAATTGGAAAGAATTTTTATTCACTTTATTTCATTTTTTTTTTTTAAAGGTTCAATTCTTGGTCTTAGCAAACCATTAGGATTTTTGCTTTAATAAACTCCTAATTTGCTCCTCTTTAATAGCAAAGACAATATAATATACAAGACATGTCACTCATACCTTTTTGAATGGGGGGGGAGGAGTATAACTCAAAATGGCGAATAAAGCCTCGCCTACTAGTACAGGAGCCAATCATCGATCGATATAGACTGATGAAACTCCTAGGGAGTTTTGCATGATTTGGATGTTTAGAAATGAAACTAAAGGCACAGTTGTTTTAATTGTATTGGTGATTCCTAATATGAAATTCAATAGTAAGCTTGGCCAGCAGTTTTGGAGAATTTGATGTTTCCCCATTCAGACAGAATACCAGAGAGGTGTTTCAAAGATGGCTGCCGAGTGAAATGACTTTCCTAAAAGGGACTTTGTTAATAGTTACTAATAGGGCTGGGCGATTTGGCGTAAAATCAAAATCTCGATTAATTGAACATTTTTATCTCTTATGATTTATGGACTATTTATTTTATGTTTTTGCCCTCATAGTTCACTGACAGATTTTGTACAGTTAATATTGTAGTGGCTATTTTCTTTAAAGAGACTCTCTCAATGGTCAAGAAGACCAAGTCTTACACAGTGTCTTTTTAAAGCTTTATTCTTTGCAGAAATCTGCATTGCTGTATGATTGTTTGACCTTCTGTGCAGAGTAAGAGTCGGAAGGAAGAGTGTGTTCCTCTTTTATCTAGTTTTACTACCCACAAGGTCACCATACATGGATTGCAGTTTTGTTCCAAGCTACATGTAGCCCAATTAGTAAATGTATACAGAAGGACAGATGATAAGCAGATGGCCTAAGTCAGGGGTGTCCAAACTTGGTCCTGGAGGGCCGGTGTCCTGCAGATTTTAGCTCCAACTTGGCTCAATACACCTGCACGGATGTTTCTAGAAAGCCTAGTAAGAGCTTGGTTAGCTAGTCCAGGTATGTTTGATTGGAGTTGGAACTAAACTTTGCAGGACACCGGCCCTCCAGGACTGAGCTACGACACCCCTGGCCTAAGTAATTAATATAAATTTTCACCACAATATGCTCTCATATTACAAGTGAGAGATTTTTGAACGTAGAGTGGATTACCTGATTGTAATTAAATACTATCTATGATCATTTTTTTGAACATCAACGCTGAACAACTGATATTAAAACACATTGCCTAAAATGCGGCGTCCAATGTCGTCAGCAATACCAAACCGACCAATCACAAAGCTTGTGCTATGCGCTGTTGTGACATAAGTACTTTTATTTATTTTTTTTGAGTGGTGTGCAAATATGTGAAGGCTGCTCTGGACTGTACACATGCCCTTGGCAGAAGTATAATATCATAATAATATAATAAGTGTAATTTAGCCTTATTGTAATTTAGTCACGTGACTCCACACACGGTAGGGAAAAATTATTAAAGGATTTTATAGGTTCTGAATGTCGATTTTTGATTACTTTTCGATTTAATAACCCAGCCCTAGTAAAGGTAGTTTAGGTATTATATAGGATTAGGGATATAGAATGTGTAGTTTAAAAGTAAACAGGTTTTCAAAGCCAATATCTCGATAACGTGCATGCTAATAAGCAACTGGTTAAAAGTAAGAATTGGTCCCTATAGTGTTACTGAATGCATTCATTTGGATTGACTGGGATGATTCTGTAGGGGAGTGAATCATGCACAAACTGTAATAAACAAACTACAAGCATAGATAAATGCAACAAGGCAAAGATAAAAGCAAAATAAATAGTGCATGCATTATAGTTTTGTAAATGTAAAGATTATGCTGCAAAATCATCTCCGCATTACATATCTATGCAATGTGACTATTGTGGATGCACGCACTGCGATCTTGATGCTGAAACGAGTGTGCAGCCCTAGTCTTGCGTATTCTATAGTCTGTCTATAAAGCGCTAAAGCCTTATTTACACTTCTGCGTCAAGCGCATGTATATGTTCTGGTGCAGACTTCGTGCGGTCGCATAGCCCTCGCCATGGCTTAACACAGATGCTGACGCACACCTCTCAGAAAATTTAACTACACTGTGCAACGACGCATAGCGGAAGCTCTGTGATTGGTTGGCTTGGTAGTGGTGTGGAGTGTGGGCAGTGCTGAGGGCTGCGAGCCCGATGGAGCAATTGTTTACAAGTGTCGAGTCCTGTGAAGGAGCTCCAGGTGGAGACTTTTGTTTAACTTATGATTAAAGTTGTTGCACATCCGCCGGTTCCCGCCTCAAAATGAGAGAGTTTGAGCTACTTGTAGCTTTCAGAAATGACAAAACATCCATGAGGAAACTCGACACAGGAACATTAAAAGCCTACTGCCAGCTAGCGTTTCAGAAGTGTTCTTGCAGAGCAACACAAACACTTTTGGTGGGTTGGCATGTGGTAATGTAAAGCCCTGGTGATATTCATGATTTGTGAAGTCGTACCGCTCTGGATAACCCAAAGCAGCAACCACAAGTCTCTCCTCCATCTTCAAAAGTCTCCGTTCTTGTCTTGACAACACAAACACTGCAGGCGCCTCAACGGAAACCCCACCTCTGCTTTCCTTTGATTGGAGAATGAAAAGACGCGAGTGACGTTACGCGCTTTTTCCGCTCAGTTTTTATTTTTTTTATTTTTTTATTTTTTTGAGAGCACACGGCGCGCAAGGGCAAAAATGCGAGGCTTAGCAGGCAATTAAAACACGAGGTACGCAGGGTGCATAAGCAGCACGCAAAACACTAACGGCCGTTAGTAAACCATTCAAAAGAAGCTCCTCTCAATGCAAAACCTGTTCGGTGTGATCAGCCCCTTATACACTTACTGAAAGAGGAAAGAGAAACAGATTAAATTATATTTAATAGATTTTATATTTTTATACTATTAAATGTATTCCTATTAGAAATAATTATCATTTGACCACATAAAAAGGCAACATGGTGGCTCTGGTTGGCTCTGTCGCCTCACAGCAAGAAGGTTGCTGGGTCACTTGGCATTTCTGTGTGGAGTTTGCATGTTCTCCCCCTCTTTTTGCATGGGTTTACTCCACAGTCCAAAGACGTGGTATAGGTGAATTGGATGAACTATCTGTGAACGTGTGGATGTTTCCCAGTACTGAGTTGCAGCTGGAAGGGCATCCACTGTGTAAAACATATGCTGGATAAGTTAGCGGTTCATTCTGCTGTGGCAACCACTGATGAATAAAGAGACTAAGCCAAAGCAAAAGGAATAAATTGAATGATTTTTCTATGCCCCATTATCAGTATGGCTATCTATGTTTTTTTTGTATAATGCTTGTTTATTAAGAAACTTAATTTAACTGTATATTGAATATTTATCTCCAATGTTGTCATGAATATAGGAATGCTGCTGATAAGGCATTTAAAACCCAAGTAACTATATAATATAAATCTATTTATGCTCCACAGCTGATATGATGGTTAGGGCCTTGTACAAGTTGCAGGATTTGCAGCAGCCTTTGAATGTGTCTGAGAAGTATCAGGGAACATATCTGCTGCTCGTTCATCCCGATGAACAGGTAATTCAGCAACAATACCACATATTTTATGATAAACAGCCCTTTGTGTCTTTAAATTATTATTTTATTTTACTATGTGGTTCTCTTTCCAATCCAGGTGCGTCGCTGGGCAATTGATGCAGCAAAAACCGTGAAGAGTGTAGACCGGGATGCCTATTATGACCTTCAGGAGATCTTCACTTGCATGTTTCACATAATCGAGCTTGGGATATCTTTGGATTTACCAGATTTGGATCCTGAGTGTTTTGCAAGTGGAAAAGTGCCCATGCTGCCCTCTCACCTCTACGATGCAAAAAACAAGAAGAACTACTGGCTAGGTCTGTTTATTACAGTTTTGTCCAGATCATTTTTTTTAAAGTCTTTCCATTCATCACTTCCTTCTGTTACTAAACTCCGACATTTTGGCTTGTCTCTAGCTAGAGAACACTGCATTTAAGTTTCTGTTCCCCCTTTTTTTTTTATTTTAATTAGATCACCCAGCCAAAGTCATGTTTCAAATTTAACCCTCCTGTTGTACCTGTTTAACAGCACAAATAAAACCCTGAACAATGATTATTATTATCTTTTAATTTGGCGAATTTTTCCTAAAATGACCATAACATTCTGGTCAAAAATCTGATCACATTTGGGGCACATTAGTTGTCCTTCGGCTCAATTTTGACCTGCCAACTATGTTTATAATAAATACTGTACAAAATATTTTATAAATACTATAAAACTATTTTTACATAGCTAAAACTACTGACACACACACACACACACACAATAATTATCTGCTCTCTTAACGATTATTACTAAAACACCACAGCCATATCACCCTGCAGCCCAAGACTTGTTACTCACTGAAGCTAAGCAGGGCTTAGCCTGATCAGTAACTGGATATGAGGCCACATTGGAAGACTAGGTTGCTGTCGGAAGTGGTGTTAGAGAGATCAGCAGGGGGCACTCTACCTGCATCTGCGAGTCCTAATGCCCCAGTAAAAAGTGAAGAGGACACCTATACTCTCAGTGGGTGCCGTCTTTTGGATAAGACGATAAACCGATGTCCTGACTGCCCTGATGTGGTCATAAAAAAAATCCCATGGCACTTCATGTAAAGAGTAGGGGTGTAACCCTGGTGTCCTGGCCAAGTTCCCTCTCAGCCCTTAACCATCATGGGCTCCCAATCCTCCCCATCCACTGAATTGGCTCCATCACTGTCTCCACTCCACGTATAGCTGGTGTGTGGTGAGTGCTCTGGCGCCGTTGTCCTGTGGCTGCCGTCACATAATCCAATTGGTCGCTGCACACTGGTGGTGGTGTGGAGAGACCCCCTTCATGATTGTGAAGCACTTTGGGTGTATGGCCATACAAGATAAATGCGCTATATAAATACACATTACATGCTGTTTTGTGTCCTATAGGCATCTGTATGTTACTAACACAGCTCAGCGCTGAGGCAATGGACTCTCTCTTCGTGGGACAATTTAATATCCCGCTTTGCATACTCAATACAATGGATGCATTGAAAAAGGGTATGTCATAATGTACACCGATGATTCTAATGTAATGGGATGTTAATGTTGCTAATATTAGTTATTTATTTATATTTTTGTAATTTTTTAGAGGATAACTCCGCTTCTGACCCTTTCTGGCCAGCCCTCCACTGTTTCATGGTCATTTTAGACCGACTTGGTTCCAAGATTTGGGCTCAGGTTGACCCTAATATGGCTTTCCAGACCATCACTGGAGCAGCCAGCTATATGTGTGAATTAAGAAGCATCCAGCAAAAGACAATGGGGTAGGCAAGTCGTGCATTTTTTTAAAGGGAATTCGTGGCATTCTGAAATGCATTCATTGCATGGAAACAATATATAAAGTAATTGTCTTGTCATTATTCATCTGTTTTGGAATACCATGTGTGGGTTAAGTTTTGTTGGCATTGTGTGCTTTTATTATTGTGGGGTTACTAAATCCTTTTTTAATTTAACAGGAGGATGGTTAAAGTAGAGCCAGAATATGACGACAATGTCGTGACTTGCAGTCAGATGGTGTATGACTGTTATGCCTCGAAAAAACAAGGCCATGTAAGATTTCTTCTTAAATACTGTACTGCACCAGTGTATTTGCTTTTATGCAGTAAACATTGACTGCATTGCTTTAATGCATATTAGAAATAAAACTGATTATTCTGTTTTTTTCTAATATTCGTCTTGTAGGCACCTGGCTCATCCAACAGTGGTGTTGGCAGCAACTATGTGATTTATGAGGATATGCAATCACTGGTCAGCGTGCTTGATTCGGAGATGGGCCAGAGCATGCGTGTATATGGATGCACTTTTTTGTGGTTCATCCCATTTGTCCGTTCCATAATGGAACTTCAAGAGCACAATGCTTCCTATATTAGTGAAATCATCCACTATCTTTGTGATAAGATCCGAGATCATCGATACATGCTGACTGGACAAGCAGGCGAGTGTGATAAAGTGACTGAGCTCTTTGCTCGTATCTTTATTCAAATCGTTGAGCTACACTTTACCGAAGGACGAATGGGAATACTTTCTCGCTGTCCCCCCAAGTGGGTTGAGGTGGTTGTCATGTGCGTCGTCCTATCGGATGAACCTCATGGACCCCCAGACAGGATGGGTGGGATACACAGTGTCAGTTCAACGTCTTACAATCTTGGCATTGTAGGAAGACCTACATCTGAATGTGGGAATGGAGCAATAATTAAAGGCTGTTTGACACTTATTCGGCAGCTGCTTAAAGAAGGGAAGAGGAGATCTGACCCAGATGCGGCCATGTTTTTGAATTTGCTTAACAAGCAGCTGCGTGGTGATACCAACAAAAGGTGGAGTCTAACTTTTTCAAATTCTGCAAAGCTTCAGCAATGTTTGAGGAAAATTGTGCAGCTAATGGCTGAAAGACCTGGTATTCCACCCCGATCCGCACCATCTGTTGAGGCAGCTACAAATACGGTTGTTTCCAGAAATTCAGTATCAACCTGCCAACAACAAGAGGACCCGGAGGCAGGACCCAGCCGAGCTGCGTTTATCAAAGAGGAGCCTCTTTGTAATTATGGAAAAAAATCTTTCTCCAATGAGGAATTCTCATGTGGGCCTAAGGATGTCTTCAAGGCTAAGAAGGAACCTTCTGATCCAGTGTTAATTTCAGAGCTGAGGCCTGCGGTTGAGTTGACAAATATAAAACCAGATCTGGGTAAACTGCAGGAAATTCGATCAAGATTAAATGATGACCAGAGTTTGTCAAAGATTGAAGCAATTGCAAGAAAGAAGTCTGGTGTGTCAGCTAAAAAGAGGCCAGGTTTTGGGGCTATAAAAAATGAGGAGGAGGATGATGATGATGATGATGATGATGATGATGATGATGAACCCCTTCATATCACTCGAACCCGTCTGATAAAATCTGCTATTCACAAGCTTGAATCTAGTGACTCTGACGTTGACTGCAGAGTGTCTGCAGTTAACTCAAAGCAGAACGTAGAGTCCAGTACCATTGTTATCTCTGATGACGAAGATTCTGATAATGATATAAGGCCAAATGACCCCTTGAGGTCTACTTACAAAGAATGCACAGTGAAAAACAAATCTCCAGAGAGTCCTGTCATGCTTGAGAGTCCTGGGCGTGATTATGATGATCTAAGTGAATCACAAGTGTTTGAGTTTGAGACCCAGCAATATGTGGCATCTGCTTGGGATAATGCTGATTTGGATGGATCAGTCTTGACGAAGCTCAAATCAGATGAAATACTCAAGCCACAGTTGGATGAAGCACCTAATGTAGCATCTCCCTCATGGAGTTCAGAGACTGAACTGGTACCAGATGAGGACATTGAGAGGGCCTGTCAGCAGGCAGAAGAGAAGATCAGACAACAGCAGCCACAAAAGCCAGCAGATGAGATGGAAAGAGGCTATAAGCAGGCAGAAGAGAAAATCAGACCACAGCAGACACGAGAGACAGCGGATTTGCATGAATTCTCATCCAAAGCATCAAGTACTACAGAAAGCTGGGATAAATTTGCCAAACCAAAACCTCTAAAGACTAAAATAACAAAAAACACTCCATCTGATAAGAGGGACCATTTACAGGTTAAAAAGCCAGTGTTAATTGATGCCCTTGCTCAAAAAATGAGACGCCACCCTTGGAAACGTAGCTCAACATCTGAGGACATGGAGGAACCTTCCTCTTCGACTACTCCATCCTCATCTGCTGTATCTTCATCATCATCATCATCATCATCATCATCTTCATCCTCTCCATCCTCCAGCTCCATCACTTCTCCTTATTTTTCTGCATCTACGTCACGGAGCACCCCTGCCATTGTTCCTCCAAAGAAGGTGCGTAAAATTGCTGAGCCAGAATCAACGGCGGAGCGTTTGGGATTGAAAAAGAAGGAAAGGAAAGCGTTTGATCTTTCTCAGCGTTCACTAGATTGTGTGGCCAAACTTCGGTGCCATGGCCAGAAAGTGCAGGTGGAGCCACATCAGAAAAGAAGGCGAGTGTCTCGAACCACTAAGACTTCTCCGCAGAAACGTATGGTGAAAGCCAACAAGAAACTAATCGGATCTCAAGATATTCAATTTTTCAGGCAAAGTCGTGAGAAGCATCAGAAGCCAGCAACAGAACCCATTACAACATCAGCTTCCAAAACAGTCAGTCGGCAAGATGAATTGCACTCATCGAGACCAACAGTTCCAAACAATGAGGATGGTCACTTTTTGCCCTGTCCTCAACCAGATGCCCAATGTCAGCAGGATAATGAAAAGGGTGCATTAGGGAGTAGTGATTCTAGTGGGGATGGGGTTGGGAATAAGTTCCTCCAAGCTAGTGAGGCTGCTGAAGGCAACATGGAAGGAGAGAAATCTGTTCAAGAATCAAAAGAGGATGTTGATGAAGAATGGATGTTCTATACACAGATGGAACCTACAGACATGGAAATCTGTTCACAAATGGAGCAATTTGAGGATGAAAATGATGAACTCTTTCTTACCCAGAGAGATCCTGTTGACATGGACATCGATACAGATAGTGAGTCAGATACCCCCGGTCAACCTGACTTCACAGACAAAAATTTACAGCCACCTAATGCTGCAAATGATCATTTGTTCTTGAAGCCAGGCATGTCACCCATGTCTCAGAAAAAAGCCAAACCTTCCACCACTAAAATATACACTCCCAGCTCCCGTAGTGCCTCACTTGTCCTTGAAATGGAAAAAGGAGCCAAGCCTCCCCCTCCTGCAAATGTTGCTAAAGCAAAAATTCCTCGATTACCCATAGCAATGCCACCACCAAAACTGCCACCCCCCAAAATGTTCCAGCCTCTACCCCCTCCACAATTACCAAAGCCACCTGCCTTAAAACAAGTAACCCTTCCTCAGGGCAGTGTCCCCAAGTTGGTCACCAGTAATAAAATAAGCTCAACCTCAGAACCCCCATCGTACAAGGTATACCAAAGACCAGAGGCTCCAGTTAACAAGCCAGTAAACAAACCAGTGCCTACAATGGATCAAAGCCCAAAGTTTGACCTTTCGGTCTTAACCCAAGCAATTCTTAAATGGGAATACAGAATGCTTGATAATTACAAAGCATTTGGGAGTCCACTTGATCTGTGCCAACTGCCGCTGAAGGAGGTGCCAGTAAATTTTCCTTCCTACCTGGAGTACTTCAACACCTTGTACCCACTGCTGCTAATTAATGCATTTGAAGAGGTGGGACTACATTTTCAGTAATGCCTAAATCTTTTGATGTAATTGGGACTGCATTTTTTTATATATAGATAATTTTTTTATTGGTGTTCTCTTTCAAGATCAGGAATTGGTCTTTTTTAATCCATTGCATTTTCAATAGATGGCTAATGAATGGCTTAAAGAGGGAAGGGTCAAACTGTACCTAAAAGTCCAAGGTATTGAATACAGCAATCGCACTGCTAGTGCCAGCTTCATTGGTAAGTTCAGCAATTGGGAGTTTATGCTAATACAATTACAATTTGTAGTTATTACAACTAGCAGAGTGTGGTTCTTGTAAAGTATCAGCCTTTTGATTTAAAAAGTTGATTTTATTTGTAGCCGGCCTTTCTCACGAATGTGATCTGAAACAAATTTACCCAAAAGAAGATGACCTTGTATTGCTTTGGCTGCCAGACAACACTGGGGCATACGCCCAGGATGAACCAAATTTTCATGATCTACATCCTCATTTTGGCTATGTATCCCGGTCCAATGTTTCAAACAGAACTCCAGGTGTGTGCTCTAATTTTAATGAGCATTTTGTGTCGTTTATGTCCACTGTCTCATTACGCTGTCCCTCCTCAGGTTCCAGGTCAACTTTAAACCTGACAATTCAGACACGTGGTAATGTGTCATCAGTGAATTCCCAACCTGTGCTCTGTGAAGTTGTTGGATCATTGATCAGCATATTTCGGGAGTTTCGTGCACTGTGTTTGCTGAGAAATGGACCAATGCTACGTCCTCTTCTTGCACCCCATGTGTCTTTTTTCACACATTCTTTGGATGGACCATCGGACCTAGATGCACCAGTGAGTTTGGCTTTATACAAGCAGTGCTTCCTACTTTTCTAGAGTCAGAGACTTTCATCTTTGCCAGGGAATTTGATTATTTAAATCAGGTATATTAAAGAAGCCATACAAATAATTAGAGAGCTCCATGAAATTAGTATATCAGATCAGGGAAACCAAACACGCGTGCAATGGATAACCTTATGCATTCCAACTGTAGACTAGGTACTTTAAGCTAAAATGCAACTGAAGCTCAAACAAGACGTAGGAAAATTGTCTAGAGCAGGGGTGACCAACCCTGTTCCTGGAGATCTACCTTCCTGCAGATTTCAGTTGCAACCTGTATCAAACACACCTGCTTGTAATTATCAAGTGCAGTTCCGGTCCTAATTAAGCTGCAGTCACACTAGATGTTGTGTATGCGAATGAGTGGAAGTCTATAGGGAGAAAAGTCCAGTGTGACCTCAGGTGTGTTTGATTGGTGCTGAAGTTGAACTCTGCCGGAAGGCAGATCTCCAGGAACAGGGTTGGTCACCCCTGCTCTAGACAATTTTCCTTGGTCCTGTTTAGGTACTTTAGGCCAAAATGCAACTGAAGCTCAAACAAGACCAAGGAAAATTGTCCAGAGCAGGGGTGACCAACCGTGTTCCTGGAGATCTACCTTCCTGCACATTTCAGTTGCAACCTGTATCGAACACACCTGCCTGTAATTATCAAGTGCAGTTCAGGTCCTAATTAGTTGTTTCAGGTGTGTTTGATTAAGACTGGAACCAAACTCTGCAGGAAGGTCGATCTTCTGGAACAGGGTTGAGCACCTGGAATTGTGAACACAGGGTCTAGATTACCTACCAAAATCCAATAGGTGAAACTGACCTTTTTTTTGGCTTGCTTTCCTTTTCACTTTTGTCCTCCTATTCCAGGAATTCAACCGGGACCAGGCAAGAGCAATAGCTTGTGGGATCGCTATGATACACCGAAAACAGAAGACCCCAAAATTTCTCCTTATTCATGGTCCTCCTGGCACTGGGAAGAGTAAAACAATTGGTGGCCTGTTGTACAAACTGCTGTCTTCGGTACTTATTCACCCATCTGAATGCATCTTTATACCTCCATACTCTGCATGCTCTCAAGGACACCTTAATCTGTGACTCATTGTTTGTGGTTATCTGGTTAGGCTACTAATAGTTCTGCTCCTGTGGGCAACCTTCACTCCAAGTCTCGACGGACACGCGTTCTTCTCTGTGCACCTTCTAATGCTGCCATTGACAGTCTGATGAAGAAAGTCATCTTGATCTTTAAAGAGAAATGCCGAAACATTAACGCACCTCAAGGTTGTAGCTTGCACACCCATTGACATTTCAACAAACATGCATGCCTTAGACTGTCATATTCACGCAACCTTTTCGTGTGTACAGGTAACTGTGGTGACATAAACCTGGTAAGACTGGGAAGTGAAAGAACCATCTCAAAGTCACTAAAACCTTTCAGCCTCGACCACCAGACTAAAGCAAGAGCTCGTAAGAGATTTATTACTTTATGAAGTAACACCACATGCATATGTAGACCTATTTTAAACATTTACTGTAATTTTTTTTTTCCATTTGCATAGAGCGAGCCCAGCAAACTGTAGAATCTGATGTACACAGGCGGAAGGAGCAACTGGACCAGATGATTGAAAATCTCTCTCATCAATGTGCAAAAACCCAGAAGAATTCTACTGAGGTAATGCATCATCCACACATGAGATCAATAAAATATTGATATATATATTAGGACTGCATGATATTTGAGGGAAAAACTGACTTTGCCAATATTAATTTTTTCTCTGTAATATAGTATATTGCAACTGATTACATTAACACCATAATGTTTGAATGGCTTTATTTGGAAAGAATTCAAAATGATACATTGTAGGAAAATGTACTAACTAATAAACATAATTAATACAACAGAGCAAAAATTAGGGATGTAACATTTCATCTGACTCGTGTTGTGATACGATTCAAAATACTAATCTCATGATTTAGTCACTACTTTTTTTAAATTAATTAATAAATTTATTAATTTATTTTTATTTATTTATTAAATTTTTTTTAAAACAATTATTTGAAATAAATTAAAGGTGAAGACCCCTTATTTTTTTATTAAATGCTGCACAATTTTTGCTAAAAAATAGATTTTCTGCTGTAACTGCATTGCCATTTTAGAAAAAAAAGTTAAAAAAAAAGAATAATAAAAACTAAAGAAGACTCATTAATATAAACAAAAAAATTCCAGCACAGTCACAGTTTTAGTTTATTTATTTATAATTTTTTTTTTACCAAATATCAGAATATCTATGTTGTCTGGTTTTGAGGTTTTTGCATGTTTAGTGTCCCCTCCAGAGAAAAATACCCCCCAAAACTCTTTCACTGGGGACTGAGATGGCTGGTGTGGAGCGGTAAGCCTTTCCTAAACCAGAGAGCAGTGTGTACAGTGTTGATCAATAGGCCCTCTGCTCCAGGGGACTAGCTACTGGCATAAAATGCTGATTATAAAATGAATGATTATATAGTAGGATGGAGACGGGGGTTGAACGTGATTATGAAGTGAATAATTACTATTACTTGTATAATTAATTAGTACAAGTATCAGTGCGATGCACTTAAGAGATAATCTTAAACATTTTTTTTAATATTCAATAATTAGCAACTTCTTCAAATATGCATAAAATAATTTGAAAAGAAGAGGGTAAAAATAGTCTAATACCTGGTTCTGACCGAACAACTCTTTCTTTCAAAACATCTTCACACTTTCGCAATGAAAACACTGATGTACTGTGTGATCTCCATAGCACTCTTTGGCTTATTAATAGTTTTTTGTGTATAGACATCTGTGACAGTAGCTTTTTCACTGTGCTGACGGATTATGTGCATCATATTCATTGTTCTGTTAATGCAAGTAAACATCTTTTCACAATATTTGCACACAGTTAGTGTTTGGTCTGGCGCACTTCACTGGTGTCATTTTACTCAGTCGCTCTACCTGCGCATGAGCGGCAAGCAAGAAGTGAAGCGAGCTTGTGCCTGTAAACAAAAATGTATCGCGATTTTTATTTATTTATTATTTATTTTTTATTTCTACCAGTTTGAATAGTCACACTTGAACTGATTTTTAACAGACTCGCGATGAATTTTTACATCCCTAGCAAAGATACAAAAGAAATGCACAGTGCTTTTATAGTTCTAGTTCTGTAGAGTCTAAAATGTGATTTATTCAATTTCTCTATCTGAATACTGTTACATTAACACTCTATAGTCTTCTTTATAATTTCTTGTGGCCAAATGGTTTTGATTTTAGCTAGAAATGACTATAATCAGAGAATTAAAAAAGTGCATGCATAATAAATCTTTCACCTAAAGTTAAACTTTACAAAATCTTAACAATATTATGAACCGTAGTGTCTGCTCAACTATTATCCCAACCTGATGTTGCAGATCCTGCGACGTGACTTGTGGATTCACACATTGCTATATTGATGCTAAAATTATTTATTTGTGTGATATGCCTACATTATATGTACACTTGTGGTGTTTCTAATATTTTCTGTAAATTCTTGTGCTGGTTGACAGTTCAAAAATTTAATTGAGCAGAAGAAGCAGTTTCTGAAGGAAAGAGAAGGGCTGAGTCGGCAGATTAAAGAGGTAAGAATACCATTAGTTAACTTTCCTCTATTGTTTATTCTAATGCAAACAAACATCAGTTTCACATTTGTTTTTTTTATTTTTAGTGTCGCAGCAGAAGACAGGAGAGTCAAGCTCTTGTCCTTCAGAATGCTCATGTGATCTGCTGCACGCTCAGCACAAGTGGAAGTATTGTCCTTGAAAACGCCTTCCGACGTCTGGGACATGAGCCATTTAGCTGCGTCATCATCGATGAGGTTATAAAATCTTATACAGCTTGTGGCATATTTGCGGACTCTTTCAATGAAGTGATTTAATTAAGATCTAATTATCATAAATTGAGATGTTTTGCCTGCCTTTTTGTCATGGTGCGTATTGTTTACTTGGGTAAATGTGATTTTTAATTAAGTGGTGGTTCACCTAACCTTTGTTTTTGTACATTTTTATAGGCTAGTCAGGCTAAAGAAACGGAGACGCTGATTCCCATGCTGTATCGATGTCCTTCTGTTATACTTGTTGGTGATCCTAACCAGCTTCCACCAACCGTTGTCTCCCAGGTACCAAGATGCCACTTAAACATGCATAATGTTTGGTGTAGGAACTCAGAAACCAGTGCAACAGGTGTTTAAACCAACAAGACTTTTTTTTTTTTTTTTGTCTTTTTCACATTTTCTTTCTTCGTTCAGTCTCGGTCTTTCCAGTTTTTTTCCCCCTTTTTTTTTGTCCTGCCTTTTTTTATTTTATTTATTTTTTTCTTAAAGCCTCATTGCTTTTAAGTTAAAAATGTTACTCAGAGAAGGACAAAAAAATCTCCTGAGGTGCAAGCTGTGAAGGCTCAGTCCTTTTTCTGAAAAAGTAGCTCATTTGCATTTAAATAGACACAAATGCAATGTTTTTGCTTTAAAAAAGGAGCAAGATATAAACAATTTAACATTTTAAATATCAAGTGTGACTAATTGTTCTTGAATAACCGTAATTACTTTTTAATTTGTAAATAATATTATAATATTATAATAATATTAATAATATCCTACTGGATAAACCATGATGTACAAGCTCTGTCCTAATCAGCTTATCTCCAACTATAATTCAAGAGTTCACACTTAGATTCTGCTTGATGATGATAATAATATCAGGTTTGGCTCGCTGTCCCAGGAGAGAACGCTGAGCTCGCAGATAACTGAGCCCAGGGCTCCTGCCTGGTAAATGCGCATGTAAGGGGGTCCGAGATCAGGTAGCTCTTGAAAGCTCAGCCTGGTAAAGGGGGAGATGGGGTGGATTCTTCAAAAATGAAGATAAGGGAGTATGGCGAGACTCGCTATTTATTGTGAGTTTGGAATAATCCGATTGGTTGACTTATAATTACTGATGAGAGACCAACTGTGATCAATCAGATCACATGCTCCTCTTGAAATTAAGCTGCGGTCACACTGCACTTTTCTCCCCATAGACTTCCATTCATATGCGCGCGAAATGTGTCAGACCGGAAATACAAGTTCGTGTGACAAGTTTTGCATTTTGCTGCATTTCGCAGGTCAGAGTTTACCAAACTTGAACTTGGCAATCGCTTTACTTGACTCTGTGAGACCAATCGAGGATCAAAACATGGCCTCTCTGGACAGAAATTTAAAATATGGACCAATCGCTCGCTTTTTTAAAAAATGTTTAATCCTGCCCGTTCTCGCAGTGCCGTACGACAGAATTTTGCATGCTCAAACTCTAGTGTGAGCAAGCTAAGTAAGCTCTTACTAATCATATTTGAAGCTTTCAGGTAGGTGTGTTTAGGCAAGTTGGAGTTAAACTCTACAGGACACTGACCCTCCAGGACTGAATTTGGACAGCACTTGTATAAGCCATATAATTATTATATTGCTGGAAATTATAGTAGTCAACATTTTAAAGTGGATCAAAACCTTTCAAAGTCGTCCTAAAAATATTCAACAACTGTCGGCGCCAGTGGTGTAGTGGTTAGTGCGTCGACACATGCACTCCGGTGCTCACAGCGACCCGAGTTAGATTCCGCCTCGCGGTCCTATGCCGATCCTTCCCCTCTCTAGGCTCCCCACGCTTTCCTGTCAATACATCTTTACTGTCCTATCTAATAAAGGTGAAAACCCAGAAAAAAATTATAAAAAATATTCAACAACACTCATTCTTGACTACCTAAACTTTTTTTTTTTGATCCACTTTAAATATTCACTACTGTATATCTTCAGTATTATTTGTCGATTATTATACAAGTCCATTTATGTGTGTGTTTGTGTCAACAGAAAGCAAAGGAGTTTGGCTTCGACCAGTCTCTGATGGCACGGTTATGCAAAAGTCTTCACCCCTCAAACTCAAAACTCCCTCCAATCCTTCTACTCAGTATGCAATACCGCATGCACCCAGACATCTGCGAATTCCCTTCCAAGTACATCTACAACAGCGCACTCAAAAATGACTGGTACGCACACACACACTGGTTTATGTTTGTTTTTTTCATTGGAAAGTTAAGGCATTTGTAGAGAGGGAGAGAGATTGTTGTGAAACCCTACTCTTCACCATGTGTAGGCAGGGGCAGTGCAGACAGGAGCAGGAGATTAGGACTGTGTCTGAATTCAGACTCCTCAGGTCATTGAGCGGACCATGCGTGTGGTGAGTGCTCAACACTGTGAGCTGCTAACTAAAACCAGGAATCCTCAAATCTCAAGAAACCAGCTGCCAATGGAAATGACGTTGGCAGCAGTGTTAAGGCCACCGGTATACTTCATATGAAATTGACCTCATTTCTTAGACTCGTCCGAAGTGAAATTCTTTTGTTCGTAATTAGAAATGGATCACCTAAACCCAGGGTTCCCAAGCTTTTTGAAAGTGCTTGAATTTCATCCATATGGATTCAAGGCCTGGAAAGTATACTTAACAGGGTTTCCGCACAGGTCTTAAAGTCTAAAATGTAAAAATTGAAATTTAAGGCCTTAAAAAGTCTTAAATTTGCTGTTCCATGTCTTTTGCACAGGTCTTATTTTCCCGATGTCCATGTAACGCTACAGCTAATGCTCATTTAAATCCTTTTTTGTTGATGTTGCTTAGTTTTCGTGGTGTTGTAGTTCTTTATTTCACTAATCCAAATGTAATTCGTGGTATTACTATTATATATGAGACCAACATGCAATAGCCAATCAGCTTTCTGTTATTAAACTCAGCGATGACGTCACATTTGCTACACGCACTGTGTTTGCGGAGGTTTGCTTTGTGTGCGTGTGACCTGATTTTGACTGGCGGAGTATGGCGTTATTTCACTGACGAATGTCGTAAGCGCAGTATTGTAAGTCGAGAGCACTTTCATGTAATACGAGAGAGCGAATCCCTTTGCTCACTCGCCGGTTTCCTCTGTTCGTGGACTAAACTGCTCGCGAGCTCTCAAAACACAGCTGCTCACGTGCTAATTATTTGTTCTCGCTCCGTCAGATGATGCGGACTCACAATTTTTGTCTTGCGTTTCCTCTTCGTGCTTTTGCTCTCCAGAGATTCTTCTGTTAAATTGGTTATCCCAGGAATGTTGATGTGGTTTATATATTGCTAAACTGTTTATTAACAATACACAGAAAAACAAAAGGTTAAGGTAAATTCTATAATAAATACTCGTGTTTTTGAGTGTTAGGTATACTGCCAATGTTTTAGGCTATTATTCACAACTTGTTAATGAATGCTTCAGCATACTGTAGTATTAAGAATAGCGAACTGATAAAATGAAATGCAAAGTCTAGTTTTACTACAGTAAAGTGTGGTGATTTTGAGGTATAATATACCATATATTGTAAAAAAACTACAGCACTGGGTAATTTGTTTATTACACTTGTTGTGTTACCGTACCAACTATAGTATTACCACAGCAGAGTAATTGAAGTACTTTACTATAGTCCTGTTCAAAACACTGTACATGCCAATAGAGGTGTTCAGGGGCCCTATGGAACAGCTTCTCCTCAAAATGATGACGAAAAATGTCCTCCACAGTCTCATCAACAATGTGGAAGACAGCAGAGAGTAGTTCACTTTATTTTAGTTGCCATGATTAAATGGGATTGATAGTGAGATTTATTTGAAGAGTAAATAGAAAATGGGGAAAAATTTGATAAGGTATTATAGCCTACTGTACTATCACAGTTACATTTCTGCTTGCATTAGTTATATTTAAATGTTTTTTATTATTATTTTATTAGTATCTCCTCATCCACCACCAGTGTGAAGCATCCACCTGGATGACGTGACTGCAGCCATATTGCGCCAGATCACACAACACACACCAGCTGATTGGTGGTGAGGAGACCAGAGTGATGAAGCCAATTAAGATATGGGGATGGTTAGGAGGCCATGATGGACAGAGGCCAGTGGGCAACTTTGGGATTTTTAATGACCACAGAGAATCAGGACCTCAATTTAATGTCTCATCTGAAAGCCTGCACTCACTGAGCATAGAGTCCCCATCAATATACTGGGGCATTAGGACCCACACAGACCGCAGGTTGAGTGCCCCCTACTGGTCTCACTAACACCACTTCTGGATGCAACCTAGCTTTCCCATGTGATCTCCTATCCAGGTACTAACCAAGTGCAGCCCTGCTTGGCTTCAGTGGGCGACCATGTGAGTTGCAGAGAGCTAGCTGCTTTTTTTAACATGAATATTAAGTGTAAGTGATATGTTAAGTACAATAAGGACTTGTCACTACATATGCTGGGGTATGAATTAAAAAGGTGCTTGATTTTACCCTCTAAAACCCTTTGAGCTACTGTTGTTCCGTGGCAATGTATGCAATTAGTGCATGTTTTGAGGCGTTGCCTTTTTTCTCATCCAATCGTGAGCCCAAGAAGGCTGTTTGGCACATGTTTATGAAACTGTTCTTCTCTCACAGACACAATTGTTGTGCTCTTCTGCAGAGCGGAGTTTTTGTGTTCGAAAACAGTATACCGTCATTCTGCCGTTACCAACTCTTTGTCCTCAAATGAAGAACGACAAAGAACTTTGTTGGATGTATACTGGCCCTTTAAGGTCATGAAACATCACCTGAATATGTGTGTTCGAGCACAGGTGTCAAACTTCATTCCTTGGGGGCCACAGCTCTGCACAGTTTAGCTTTAACTCTAATTAAACACACATGATCAAAAGGAGTCTTTTAAATCTTGCTTGAAACCTACAGATGAGTGTGTTGAAGCAGGGTTAGAACAAAAACTGTAGGGCTGCAGCCCTCCATTAAACTGAGCTTGACATGCCTGTGTTGTAGAATACATAGAGTCTGTCTTTTGTACATGAAAAGATGCACTGATTCAGCATCTTTATCTAATTGTATGTAAATGTGTGAAATTTCTGTCAAGTGCATGTTAACAACAGAAAAACGTAGAGTATTGCAGTGGAAAATGCATTCTGTTCTTGTTTCCAGCAAACATTTGTCTCACTGTGACCTTTACATGGCATTCTCATTCCTTTCTGTGATGCTAATTCTGCTTGCAATGTTTTTGCAGATTCGTCTGAGGCTTTATTAACCATATTCATGTTTCACGTTCACTATTGCTTGAAATTTAAAGGGACAGTATACCCAAAAATGACTAGAGCCCCTTGAGTGGAAATTATGTTATGAATATCTGTCTTCTGTTCGACACAAAGCAAGCTGTTCTGAAGAATGTTGAAGAAAAGCAGTCATTGACATCCATAGCATGAACAAAAAAATGCTATGGAAGTAAATTTGGAAGTTGTTTCTTCTGTTGAACACAAATGAAGATATACCAAATCCAATATTTTCTCCAACATCATTTGATATGTGTTCAACAGAAGAAAGAAACTCTTTAGACACAATGGAGGATCAGTAAATGATGACCGAAGTTTAATGTTTGGCTGAACTCTCCCTTTAAGTTGCAATTCTACTCTAATATATTTATTTTATGTTTAGAAAATGAGAAACTTCTTTTTTTAATTATGTCCGTCTGTCCTTCAGTGAGACTGCTCAGAAGCGCTGCTCCCTCAGCTGGCCCTTCAAGCCCTACAAAGTGTTTGACGTGATGGATGGGAGAGAGACCAAGGAGAGAGAGTAAGAAATGAAAGAATGTGGGATGTGGACCATGTAAAGCCTCTGTTTTCTAAACCCTTTTATTGTGCGTTTCTACATTGCTCAGCTCATTTATCAACCATAAAGAGGTCAAACTGGTGGAGCTGCTGTTAAAGCTGCTGTGTAAGGAGCAAGCGGTGCGAGTCGGTGTCATCACGCCATACAATGCCCAGAAACAACGGATACTGGATGCCATCAAGACTTCAGGCATCAACAAGCAGCTTCAGTGAGTGTTGAGTGCTTTTCAAAGAGAAAAGGTTGTTTTCAAACTTAAGGTTTGGCTCAATTGATTTTGACCAAGGGTATTAATTGATGCATTATAGGACTACAGCTATTCATTTATTTAACATTGTTTAATCTACCACTGTAAACAATTAATTTAATCGCATAAACTTTGCTCCGTTGCATTTCGGTCACAAGATCTTGAAATCAGGCAAGAAAACGGGCAGTCAAGTGTACAAAAGTCAATGTATGTATGTGTGTGTATATGTGTGTGTATATATATATATATATATATATATATATATATATATATTATATATATTATATATATATATATATATATATATATATATATATATATATATATATATATATATATATATATATATATATATATATATATATATATTGACTTACTTAACATTTTTATTTTTTTACCACCAGAAATACAGTAACCTCTATCTTTTCTTCTCCACTTCCCATATAGCTTGTTTTATTTATCTATCTATCTATCTCTCTATCTATCTATCTCTCTATTAATCTATCTGGATGGATGGATGGATGGATAGATACTGATGATATATAGATAGATACTGATGATGGATGGATATATAGATAGATACTGATGATGGATGGATAGATAGATAGATAGATACTGATGATGGATGGATAGATAGATAGATAGATACTGATGATGGATGGATAGATAGATATATATATCTATCTATCTCTCTCTCTCTCTCTCTCTATCTCTATCTATCTATCTATCTATCTATCTCTATCTCTATCTCTATCTATCTATCTCTATAGGTAATGTTAGAGCTGATCGATATATTGAAATCACATTTAAGATCATGTAGACTTGGCCATCATGTGAGGAAAGTATGGTAATGTGAGTAAATCTCCTCCAGAAGGCCAAAGAGCACTTTCATGTTGCACAAAACAACCAAATATACCCTGAAGAAACCCAGAAAATACCAATCTTTATAGCATAGGATAAACACAATATATACAGTTGAAGTCAGAATTATTAGCCCTTTAAATTTAAATATTTTTTTAAATAAAGCAGTTTTAAATTTTTTAAACCCCATTTTAAGGTCAATATTATTAGCCCCTTTAGGCAAATTTTTTTTTCGATGGTCTACAGCAGTGTTTCCCAACCCTGTTCCTGGAGGCTCACCAACAGTACATATTTTGGATGTCTCCCTTTTCTGACCCATTAACTTCAGGTGTTGGAGTCTCTTCTGATGCTATAAGTTGATTCAGGTGTGTTTGATTAGAGGGAGGTTGAAAATGTGTACTGTAGGTGTGCCTTCAGGAACAGGGCTGGGAAACACTGCTCTACAGAACAAACCGTCATTATACTATAACTTGCCTAATTACCCTAACCTGCCTAGTTAACTCAATTAACCTAGTTAAGCCTTTAAATGTCACTTTAAGCTGGATAGAAGTGTTTAAAAAAATGTCTAGTCAAATATTATTTACTGTCATCATGGTAAAGATAAAATAAATCAGATATTAGAAATGAGTTATTAAAACTATTATGTTTAGAAACGTGTTGAGAATCAGTTAAACAGAAATTGGGGAAAAAAAATAAACTGAGGGGCTAATAATTCTGACCTTAACTGTAACTACATTTATTTGATTCAACTGTATTAATGAACACATGACCACAACAACATATGGTTTACAATATCTGATATTCGATTTAGCTATATTTGGCTTAATAGTTCTTGGGTGGCTTGCCAATGTATTAGATTACTCTAATACATGAAGTAAGTTGACCAAAGTTCTTACGGGGAGAAGACTTTATTGAAGTGCAGTCAATGAATAGTGTAGTTCCTCAGCAGTGATGTTAACTCGTTGGTCTTCAAGTAACTTAACCCAAAGTGCTGTCTGTGAGACTTTATAACAAAGGATATGACCCCCCCGGAGATTACCCTACTGCTTTGGTTGGGTCACAACTCTTGAGTTCCTGTAGGCTATTTGGTTTACACCTTAAGTTGAAGATACTTGTTTGCATATGAAACAAGCCATACAATCGATCACTGAGTTCTTCTTATAATTTTCTTAATAATAATGTATGTTATGATTAGCGCTGCAACTAACAATTTATTTTAATAATTTATTAATGGATTTATTATAAAAAAAAGAAAAAAGAAAAGAAAAGCATTTTTAACCCTTTATTCAAAAATAGAACTAAAATCTTTAGAAAGTGAATAAGTTGTTCTTGATCATCCCTGAGCTGTAGTAGTAATAATAATAATAATAATAATAATAATAATAATAATAATAATAATAATAATAATAATAATAATAAAACAAAAAAAAAGGTCCTGTTTTAAATCCAAATATCTAAAAAATCTTAAATCAAGATGCATACTAGACACATGGAGGAGCATAAGAAATTGTCTTATTTCCTGAGAAAAAAAAAAAGACCCTCCTCAAAATTAAGTGATTGTTTGCGTAAAACAAGCAAAATGGTTTGCCAATGGGGTAAAAAAAAATAATCTTAATGAGAAATAATCTCAAACAGAAGTTCTAAGCATCACTTTATTTTTTTCATGCCATTTTTCTTGCCTATACATAACAACGGATTGAAAAATTAATGATCCAAAAAAAGGCGAGTGAATAAAAACGTGTCTTTAGTCTTGCATTGCAAAGTAACTACCACCGCTGCTTTACTTTTGTTGTTAACTCTTTCACTGGTGAGTATCTGGCCCTGGGAGGGAGTTTTGTTAGGTGCTCTTTACTTTAGAACGTTCACCCTTAATGTTTCTGTGGTGACGTGTCATGTAACACACCGCAGCCACAATAGCGCTGTATGACATAGGTATCTCTTTTTATTATGCTTTTCCATTTTAATACAAAATATATTCATCAATTACTCCCAAAATGCATGCAAGCAAGTGGCTGGCCCGCTGGGAGAAGACAAGATTGAACTGTATTGTTACTTTCACTGCATGTATCTGATATGAATAATACACATCTGCAAATTATATTTGAATGGACTGTTAGACTTCCACAGACTTTCTTGTGTGTTTTACAAACTCTAAATGTATTGTTTTACTAGTGCTTGTGTGTATTTGCATGTCTAAAACATAAAATAAGCATTGAGTAGTTAAAAATGCTGTGTAAATGTGATACGACACGTCATTCTCTGACTCGGCGCCAGCCAACGCACCAAAGCTCAGTTTGAATTTTTCACGTCATGCTTGTCAAGCTGGATAAGGAGTAAACTCCAACCTATGTGGATATTTTAAAGTGTTTAATGTTTATACAGGTCAATTAACATGCAAAATTAATTGTGTTTTAGGGTGGAAGTGGACACAGTTGATGGCTTTCAGGGTAGAGAAATGGACTGTATTATTGTGTCCTGTGTGAGAGCCAGCAGTGAAATGGGTTCCATTGGGTGAGTGTGTGTGTGTGTGTGGCCTGTATGTTACAAGGATTCTCAAAAGTCATTATTATTATTATTATTATTATTATTATTGGGTAAACCGCTATGGTGGTAAACAACTTTGTGCTTCCATTCTAATGTGCTGCAGTAGCAACAGGGGACATTTTAAGTGCTTTTACTACAAGCGATGAAAGCTGTTAAATGGATGGATCACCCAAAAATGAAAATTTACTCTTATTTCACCCTCAAGTGGTTTCAAACCGTTGCTTTTTTTTCAGTTAAACACAGATATTTTAAAGAATGTCAGAAACTGGTGACAATTGACTTCTATAGTAGAAAACGTATATGGTGGAAGTCAATGGTTACAGGGTGTCCGCTGCATCTTCAATTTCAGAACCTACATTTTAGGCCTTAAAAAGTCTTAAATTCACTGACATTGTGTTGTAGGTCTTAAATCAGTTATAACGGGTCTCAATTTTGCTTTGTCCTAGTAAAGCTATTCAATTTGGCTGACATCCATCCAATGACCAACAATACATCTCAATAAAACATTTTTTATATTTAAATGTTTTATTGCAAAGAGAGCAAATTCTCCAAATGAAATTCCCTAATCAGAGGAAGAAATAATAAAAATAATTACATGATTCCTTATAATAATACCGGGCCATTAGAAAAATAAAAAAAAAATCTTAGCCCTGTAGAAGTCTTAATTCTTAATGGTCTTAAAGTCTTAAACCCTGGGTTACCAACATCTTTCAAAATATCACCTTTCGTGTTCAACAGAAGAAAGTCAGTCAGGTTTGTGATTATGCAAATGATTTTTTAAATTTTGGGTGAACTACCTGATCTGCTTTTAAGAAGGTATCATAGTGGCAAAATTGTACTTTTTGTGGTTCATAAATGAATGCATTAAAAACTTTTTTTTGCATTAAAAAATTTTTATCACAACAGGTAAGGTAGTGTTTTTATAGCTATCTGGCATCTTTAAAGCATACTTGCACTATGTACAGTTGCCTTGAACCGGGCACTCGCATTACATTTTGGCCCTGGGCACGCTTGCATCATCGATGATGCACTGTTCAGTAAGCGCTCTCGCTCAGCACAGTGGAGATTTCTTTATATCATTATATTGTTTTAGTGGTTTGGGATGCAGTGACGCGCAGTCAAATATTTCGCCAAACAGATCAGCCACTTTTGACGCTCATAAACAATCATCAAGTCCTTGTGCTGCAGGAATTAGGAGGTTTGCTGAAGGTGCAGCTGCCGTGCAGTGAGGGGTTTGCATCTTTAATAAACTGTCAGCTCGTGTTCATTGAACAATAAGAATGATTAATAAATCTATATGAAACAATCCCTTAAAGTCAAGTCTCGTCTTCAGTTTCGGGCGCACTGCACTCACACTATAAGCGTACCGCGCCAAAGCCAAGTGAACCGTGCTCTGGCAAACCTCTTTCAACCGGGCCAGGGCCAGCCAAGTGAACCGTGCCTGAGCTGATTCAGAGCACTCGCACTTCTCAAACGAAACAGGCCTGGGCACGGTTCAGATAACATAGTGTGAGTACTCCCTTAACATTTTTGCTTGCAGATACTAAGTTATTTAAAGGGACAGTAGGTGATTTGCCAAAATGCTATCTATTAGCCTAATATATTTGAAAACACTTCCCTCCCCTGCTGTCCAAAGCCACGCCTCCTGAAATCACGAACGTGCACTTTAAATCTTAAAAGAATAAAAGTAGGCAACCCACTGGATCATGTCATTTGCCAGTTAGAAAACTTTGTAGTACTTTAATCCTACAATTCCCAATGAAAAACTCTATTACCTCTATTATTACTAGCACGTTTTTAATTGTGTAGTTGACAAGCAAAACTTATTTTTTAGATGTCGGCCCAACAAATTTTAATTGGATGAACAATTTTTAAGTCTTATGCCTTACCCAGAATATAAAAACACACATGAATACATTTAGATCATTTACTTTAATAACTACTGTTGGAATGTAAAGAGACTTTCAACCAGCACAACCTACTGCACCTTTAATTTTTCGACATGGAGTTTAAATGATGGAAACGCATCAGTCTTGTTGTGTGACCTAATAAAATATTCATCTTTTTATTTCAAACATTGCGATTTATACATGCATGTAATTTTATTTATTTTTGTTTAAGGTTTGTTGGAAATCGCCAGAGGATGAACGTAACGATCACCAGAGCCAGGTTTAGTCTCTTCATACTGGGACATCTACGCACACTCAGGGTAACATTTTACACGCATACATATACAGTTCATGTCCTACCAAAACATATACTTCATAGAGCGTTAAATGATGTATTAATGCACGTCTGCAGGAACAAAGTGATTGGGGAGCGTTGATTGAGGACGCAGGGCGACGTGAATGTATAATCAACACCATGCAGAAAAATTTCGAAAGCGACGTCAAGAAGATCGTTAAACAAAAACCAAACACGGTGAGCCGCAGTCTTTCTCATCCCCCTATAGACCGACCAAGCGCTGTGACCCGACCCGCTATGCATTCCCCTGTGGAGGCAGGGCCTTCATCTGTACCCCGCCCCCATCACGACACCACTCAGGCTGCACAGCCAATGCCACGGCTCATACCATTGGAGTGCCCTAAAGATCCGCGAATGAGTGACAGGCCTTCAGACCCACGGTTTTCAGAACGGCGGCCAATCAGAGAAGAGACACAAGACAGAAGTAGACGGGATATTCCAGCATCACGCCATTCATCACACAGATCTAATTCATATGATGGAAGTCATCGAAGTTCTGGACAGACTTCCAGATACTCTTCAAAACACCGTGGTTCTTCACCACCAAGGAGGAGATGATTTAATCATCTGTTTTTATTTGTCATTTAAAACTTTACAGCAATGCATTGAGTCTTTCTTTTCTTCCTTTCATCAATGTGTTTGACTCTGCACAAAGCGTCAGTGTTCAACATCTCGTTCTCAGGCAGTTGCTTTACAGTTAGCTTGACTAAATCATTTTGTGGTGGTGTTTATGTAATTTTTGGACTCTTCCTAATAATTCTGTGCTGCAAAATGAACATTTATAAAGTGTTTTATTCATGAAGGAGGATGTTTTGTTTTGTATAAGAGGTTTGGGTTTTTGGACCTTATGTTTGTCTCCAAAAAAAAAAAAGAATAATGCAATAACTGCACTCATAAGCAGTCTGACTTGCTCAGAAATAACCTTTTGTATGTATAGTTTTTGACTTATTTGAATGTAAAATAGATTTGTGGATTTATGAGCGGATTGGTTTGGTCTGTAATTGTCACGCGTGCATTGCTGTTTGTGTTTCACTCATTGTTTTATACTGACTTTTAATATACAGATGTATTTCTTTGTTTGACTGTTAGAATCATCCTTTTTCAGGTGTAAAAATTAGAGAGGCTAAGAATTGTTGGAAAAAGCCAAAAACAAAACAGTGTTCGTTAACATTTTAATTTCAAATGTATTGTGTTGGAGTTGTGAATGAAAGTTAAGTTTGATGTTGTATAGTTAAATTCTTCCAGCCTGGAGATTGAGACATTAACCCTCCTACCGTAGCATTTATTACTGAGTTTTATCTTGAGTGATCAGTTTTACAGTGTATGAAGAGGTCTTTGCTTTGTACAGAAGCACTTTTTTTTGTAGACGGGAAATTAAAAGTTTTCTGTATTTAATATTGGACATCTTTTTTACGTACAGCCATGCAACTAGTATTGACGATAAAACATTATGTGATAGAGTAAATCATATCATGGTAATCCATTCTTTTTTTTTTTATTATTTTTTAAGGATTTTCACCTTTATAGGGATAGGACAGTGGAGATTTTACAGACAGGAAAGTGTGGGGAGCAGAGATAGGGGAAGGAGCGGCAAAGGGCCTTGAGCTGGGAATCGAACTCAGGTCGCCGTGAGCACCTTGGTGCTATGTGTCGACGCACTAACCACTAGGCTATTGGCGCCGACTGGTAATCCATTCTTAACCCCCAATTATAGTTAATAATTTTTTAAAAGTACATTAACTAATAGTATTGTGTATGATTGTTAAAACGTGCTACCATCTGGACATGGATCAACCAACAATGAGGTGTTTGAAAGACTTTCCGTCTGAAAGGATCAACGGCTGTATTATTAATATTAATATATATAATATGATATATAATATTAATCTTATTTGCAAAACAACAAGGCTTTGGTTTTATTTTAATAACTTACCCCTTGAGCTTAATGACAACACTGTAGTATTACCAATGTGAAGGTATGTTAGTGCATCTAAAACTAGTTTTGAAGCTATGGGGAAGCGTATGAATAATCTTACTACAACCGATCTAGTAAAACTCGAACTAATTACTCATCCAAAATGTTTTGCTTTAAGTATTGTAACAATTAATGGCAGTACAACGTGACTAACCATAATAATCCAGGTTTTTTTGTATATTTTTTATTGACACATGCCAATCAAGTAACCTGTAGGTGCAGTAGTTTCTCAGAAAACAAACAAGACCCAGCATTCATGATATGCATGATCTTAAGGCTGGGCAATAAGTTGAAAGGGGTGTGTGTTTAAAAAAATAGCAGTGTGGCATTCAATCAGTGAGGTCATCAATTTTGTGAAAGAACAGGTGTGAATCAGGTAGCCCCTATATAAAGATGAAGCATGCACTTGTTCAACATGCATTTGAAAGGCTGGGGCAAATGGGTCATTCAAGACATAGTTCTGAAAAACAGCGTACTTCACTTAAAAAAGTTGATTGGAGTGAGGAAAACCTATAAATAGGTGCAAAAAAATATAGGCTGTTAAACTAGAATGATCTCCAATGCCCTAAAATGGAGGGCAAACCCAGAGAGACATGGAAGAAAATGGAAGATGACCATCAACATGGATCGGCGATAAACCAATATGGCAAAGGCTCAGCTAATGATCAGCTCCTGGATGATCAAAGATGGTCTGGAGTTACCTGTAAGTACTGACAGTTAAAGGACATCTGTTTGAAGCTAATCTATTTCCAAAACTCCCCTGCAAAGTCCCTGTTAAATAAAAAAAGACGTGCAGAAGAGGTTACAATTTGCCAAAGAACACATCAACCGGCCTAAAGAGAAATGGAGAAACAGTTTGTAGACTGATGAGAGTAAAATTGTTCCTTTTGGGTCAAGGCGCCACAGACAGTTGTGAGAAGACCTCCAAACTCTGAATTCAAGCCACAGTACACAGTGAAGCATGGTGGTGCAAGCGTCATGATATGGGCATGTTTCTCATACTACACTGAAAAAAGTGTTGCAAACAATTTATTTGTGTTGACTTTAAACAAACAAATTAAATTGAGCAATGTTCAACTTAATTTGTTTGTTTAAATTCAGCCTAATTAAATTGTTTACAACCACTTAACGTTTGAATAATTTTTTTCAGTGTATGGTGTTGGGCCTGTTTATCACATACCAGGGATCATGGATCAGTTTGCATGTCAAAATACTTGAAAAGGTCATGTTGCCTTATGCTGAAGGGAACATGCCCTTGAAATGGTTGTTTCCACAGGACAATGACCTCAAACTTACTAGTAAATGAGCAAAGTCAACATAATTAATGTTATGGAGTGGCCAGGCCAATCCCCAAGCCTTAGTCCAATTGAGAACTCAAAAATTATGTTTCTGAAGCAAAACCCAAGAAATGTGGAATGTTGTTAAATGATCATGGGGTGGAATAACAGCTGAAAGGAGCCACAAGTTGGTTGACTCCATGCCACACAGATGTGAAGCAGCTCTAAAAACTGGTCATACAACTAAATTAGGCATGGGACGATAACTGTTTTCAAGGAATACTGCAGTTTGTAGTCAAGGTTTTTAAATTTTCTATAATACTGTTCCTAAGGTATGTGTAAGGGTTTTTCTTATTTACATTTTTGTTGTTGTTGTTGATTTTTAGGACAACAGTATCTCCCGCAGAAAAAAAAAATCCCAAGATGCCATTTTAAATTGTAAGAAATCTGTGTTTTTGAAACTAATGAAGACCGTAGAGGTCAATGATTCATTTGAATTATTTAGCCTGACATTTTTATCCAAAGTTATCATACCGTCAGAATCTTATACCATCCTATGCCTAAACTAATTATTAGTTTAGTGACTCACATGATTGGTAAATCCTAGAAACAAATACGTTTAGATTAGATTAGATTAGATTCAATTTATTGTCATCACACATGTACAAGTACAAGGCAACGAAATGCAGGTAAATGGAACCCCCCGATCGTGCACAGACATCACAACTCCAGGGAAGACAGGTCACGGGAGGTGGAACAGGAAATAAAATAGTCAGGAAAAAGAGGCAAAAAAAAAAGTCCCTCTCACCTTGCTCTTAAGTTAGAGCACCGTGAGATCAGGGATAAGAAAAAGCCCCAGCAATCTAGCACAAAAACACACCGACAAGACATAACATTGCCACAGGGGATGGGAACAGGGGGTGTGGAAATAGTCCGGTAAGGGCGGGCAGCCATCAGGTCCTGCAGCCATGGAGGCGCTGGTCGCAGACCTGCTCACCCCCTCCAGTGGGTGAAAGCATACGAAGGCGTTGGATTGGGGCCAGGAAGTGTCGTGCTATGTATCTGTGTGTGTGTGTGCGTAAGCCTGTATAGTCCAACAGGTGTCCTTGACGGGGAGCAGGAATTTCAGAGCGTCTCCTTATCTTGCTATCCGGGAGAAGTTGTTTTCCTCCAGCCGAGGCCGTCTGGCAGGAGAAAAGAAAACACAGGGAAGCCGAAAGAGTGGAAAGATACTTCAACTTTAGGTCAATACCTGCCAATTTCACAGATATTTAATGTCCATCACATGTCTCCAGATCTGGCCAAATTTTGTTGCAAAGCTGCTAACTTCACCCCGATGTTTTCCAGTTTGCGATCTAATATTGCAGTCTGATTATTAGCAAGCCTGCCCATCAGCGCTTCAATCAAGCCGGCCAGCCTGGTGGGGTTTTGAGCAGCACTGACCGCTTTCATCATTCGTCGATACGCCAGGGCCCCGCATAAGCCCATCAGCAGAAACCCTGTTATCAAAGTTCCGAATAGGTAAATGTCTTCAATATCCTCCAGAGACAGAGCAGCCAGGCACAGGACGCGCCACTTCTCCCACCCGTCCATCACGTATCCAGCTGCAAACGTCCCCGCAGGACATGTGGGCTCTCCCGAGCCCAAACTTCTCGTCGAGAAGATGGTGTCAATCGCATTCAGAGACCAGTTGATCAAATCCATAATTCCTTACTTGTTTGGATAGCAGGGCACGGAGAGTCTCAGAGATAGAATAAGACAAAGACAAGAGGAGCTAGCGAGGAGAGATATGGGACGGAGAGGGAAAAAGTGCGACCGCCTTCGCCGAGAGCCAAAGAAGAATACAAAATAGTTTTGAGTTTGTACAGTGAACGGCAGACACTGCTATTTTTTTAACCACACACCCCTTTCAACTAATTGCCCAACTGCACAGCCTTAAGAGCAAGCATATTATGAGTGCTGCGTCGTGTGTGTGTGTGTGTGTGTTTCTTTCTTTCTTTCTTTCTTTCTTTCTTGCTTTCGAAGAATCTCACCTACTGGTAACTTGCAGTGAATCAATATACTAAAACATTATTCTGGTTAATCACGTTGTAGTGCTATTATTTTGAACAATATTGTACATACTGGTTTCTCATACATATGAATCATATATTGATCGAGTTTGAGGTTTCCAAAATTTCCTCCGTCTCCACAAAACACAATTTTTACCGCCACGCAGAGACGCTGAGGGGATTTGGCGCGAATTTCTCAGGTGAGGCGATTTTACCTCAATAGATTCAAATGTATTTTTATTGTCTTTACGTTTAAAAAACAGTAATTTAATGATGTGTTAAGGCTGATTTCTTTAAGAAAAATAATAAAAGTGTGTCCCTGTTATGTTTATCTAAGCAAAATATAATTTTGCAGACGTTGTTTCACTGGCTAGATTAAAACACTGCAGACTATTACATCTATATAAAAATAAGCAAACAGTACTCCTTAAATCGAGGGTAATAGTAAAACGTGCAGTGTTTGTTTTACCACTAGAGGGCGTAATCCTTCCACATATGCACCAGTTTGCTATGCCCCAGATTTAGCCCAAACAAGGTGTTACGTTATATAGCCTACTCCCTAATACAGAACCACAGGCTGTACCTCAGTAGAAAGAAATCTACAAAATAGCTGCCCAAAATATACATGAAATGAGTCCAGTAACGTTATCATGTGAGGCTTCATCATAAGATATTTGGGTAGAACAGACATGTTATTTACCTGCAGGTGAATGCTAGCTTGTTACCTCAGTGAAAACCAAAATGGTTGTAGACTACCACCTGTGTTTAATTAACTCAGTTTAAATTGAAAACGGCTCAGAAAAGCACAAACCTGTCGATACGTGCCCTCACTTCCATGATCACCCGTTAGGCTCCGTTTGCATGCACATCATCGTTTTATTAACCATATTTTCTCAGCTGGAGGTGTTGAAAAGGAAGCTTTGGACTCATAAAGAAGCATCTTGACGTATTCTCCTCCTCGTGTGCACTATTGATATTCTGAGGAAGGGAAGATAATCAATGCTCGCTGACTAAGGTAAAAAGCTCGATCTCTCAGGTGCAGGACACTACTGATGCTGTGACGTGACGCAGCATTTTTCCTCTGTAAGATGTCGGGTCAGCAAGGCCTGAAATGTTGCTTTCGGTGTAATTTTATGTTATTGAAGCAGCGTCCTGTTTGTCTCACTGGCTCAAGTGTCATTTTCAGATATTTCATAAAGTCTGGTGACCGCACAGTATGAAAGTAAATATAGGCTATAAGAAAACTGGTGGTTCCTCAACAATAACAAAACAAAAAATTGGTCGCAGCTTCCGGTTTATGTGGGAAAAAATCTGATCCCTAATACGGTCCGGTCAGTTAATGTCGATGGTAAAATGTAAGTTAATGTGATGAACGTTTTTAATGTTAAAATATAATCAGTAAACACACTTAAGCATTCATTTAGTTGTTGATGCTTAAACTGAGATGAAAAGGGGGGGGGGGTTATATTTTTTTTTGATAATATTTATATTATAAATATTATAATTTAAATATAAATCTTTTTTAATAATATGTGATACAAACAAAACACGTTTCAGAGGAAATTGTTTTTTTAAATGTGACTTTCTGCAAATGTTTTCTGAAACGCTTGACTAATAAAAGCCATTTATTTTCGACCTACAGGAAGTGACATTACTTTGAAGAGAAATCAACAGCACAAAAAAGGTAAATTTAACAACTGATATATGGATTAAGCAGAGTGATTTAAAAAGAATAACGCAACTTTCGGGTTGATGTCACTTGAGTGTTTGGAGGGGGTCATATTGAACATCTGTGAACTTGTTTTCTTCATATTGATTAATTACACAAGGTTCCAGGTTTCTTTGATTTTAAATACAGATTTTCAAAGTTGTAGTATTTATTTTAGAATCACTCTGTATGTTGTTTTGTAAAATTATTAGCTGTTTCAAGTGTTTTTTTTTTTTTTGATGAAACTTCAAATATGATGAACCGTATCTAGACATGAAATATTATTTATTTTATTTTTAGGAGTTTTTCACCTTTTACTGATATAGGATAGTAGAGGACAGACACGAAAGTATTTGGAGCAGAGAGGGGGGAAGGATGGGCATAGGACCTCGAGCCGGGAATCGAACTTGGGCTACCATAAGGACTATGGGTGCTTGATGTTGGCGCACTTAACCACTAGGCCAGGGGTCGGGAACTTTTTTTTTTTTTTTTTTTCAGCAAAGAGCCATTTCGTTTTTTTTTTTTTTTTTTAGCAAATGTATTTTTGTAAAGCCATTTGGATGTGTGTGTGTGTGTGTGTGTGTGTGTGTGTGTGTGTGTATACATATCTCAAAATGCCTTTTTTAAAATGCATTTGCAACTGTATTACTATAAATTACAAAAAAATAATTATAGTATTACTACTAATACTATATTATTATTAGTAGTAGTAGTAGTATAATAATAATACATAACTATAAATAGTACAGGTTTAAACGACCTTAATTTATGTCCATGCACAACTCAAAAATAAAAAAATATGAAGCATCACATTGAGCAAGTCCATGAATGAAGAACAATTTATAGTATTTTTATTTTCGCCATCACCAATCATGAATGTTGTTTGAATTTAAGTTACCATAAAAATGCAAGTTGTTTGCCCTTTATTAGTGTCGCAATTCAAGTTTATCCATGTTGCCACAAACGCACATTGGTCGAAACGTCCTTTATTGTTAACTGAGTTCTTATTCGTTGTGCTGTATAAAGTTACAATTTAAAAGGGGATTATAATTGTATTTTTGATAGGAAACTAATTTTTAATGATGGTTCTAGTTTTTTAAACGGTATAATAATACTGAAGGGAGACAGCTGAAGAGCCACATGTTTTTGGTCAAAGAGCCACATGTGTCTCGAGAGCATATGCGCTATAGGTGAATTGGGTAAGCTAAATTGTCCGTAGTCTATGTGTGTGAATAGGAGTCTATGAGTGTTTCCCAGCGACGTGTTGCAGCTGGAAGGGCATCCGCTGCGTAAAACAAATGCTGGATAAGTTGGTGGTACATTCCGGTCTGGCGACCCCTGATTAATAATAGGACTAAACCCAAAAGAAAATGAATGGATGTTTTCATTTAAAGCAGAGATGCCCAAACTAGGGCCCGCAGGCCAAAATTGGCCCAAGGTAACCTTTGATTTGGCCCGCCATCCCATCTGAGAAGTGAGGGAGAATGATACAAATTTAGTGTAACCATTTATTGGATTGTTTTATTGTTAAGCCACAAAGAAAGCTAACGGAAATGAAACGTTTCAAGTTAAATGGTGTAAGCTAGTCAGATTTATTGTAAAATGTACATACTGTCACCCGAAGGATAGAGGACTTTGGTGAGCAAATCAAGGCAAAGGCAGATTCTGCTTGACAAGTGTATTCAGAACTCCACTGTGGTATAAATGTGATTGTTTTTATCACAATAGTTATACTTAGTTATACTACATTAGTTAATACGATTCAAAGTAATGTTTTCAATTTATTTTTTTAATATTCGTAAATTACCCATGGCAACTTTAATGTGAAATAGTTTAGTATATTTATCTTTGGCCCACAGCTATCAATGATATTTCATTTTTGGCCCTTCAAACAAAAAAGTTTGGGCATCCCTGATTTAAAGTAATTCTTAAAGGAGACATGAAGCACTGTCAAGTTTACATTATTTTGTACATTGGATTCCCATTCAGGCAGTGTAGTACAGAGAGTAGACCAAAGTTCATCAAATGATCGGTAATTAAAAGGGGGAGAAAAGAAAAACAGAATAAATATATTTTTTTATATTAGACACACATCTGATGCTTGTATTTGCTCCATGTCCACAACTTCACGCATTAGGATAAATTAGGCTTTGCAGTCTCCGTGTTCAGTCCATTACTTCCACTGTGTCTGTTCAGCTGAGGGAACGGAACCAACCCTGTGATGTCAGACACGGGGATATTCCTATATAGCGGCGCCCTAGATCTAAAATCTATAGTAAAATGTTTTCTGCTAAATGGTTACATCGAGTTTGTTGTATATTTCCATTAAAGTGGAATCAATTTACAAAATGTAAACTTGACTGAGTGCTTCATTTCCCCTTTAAAATGGGATTTGTGTGTGTGGTGCTGAAGAAACGACACAGAAACTACTCAAAGGTGGCCAAGTAACAGTCACATTTACTGTAATGTTTACAGTGTCATAACGTCATTCTTTTCATTTAGCTTTGTAAATCTATTTGCCATAAAGTTTACAGTGTAATAAACTGTAATGTAATAAACCCCTCCAGTACATTTCAGTTTGCCGTCTTTATAGATTTGTGCTTGGTACATTTAGTGCGTAAAATCCTCTTCGGTAATACCTGAAAGTGTAAACTCTCTATGTTAGATTCTTGTACTATAATATCTTGTGTGCTGTAAAGTTTACAGTGTAATACAACCTTTTTGCCTCTTAAATAGATCCAAAACGAAAAAATACTCTCTACCAAAAATAGTCAAATAATGTGGGTTTATATAATGATTTAATTTGATTAGATATCTTCTGTTATGAGTTGGAAAGCATGTGTTCGTGTCCTGATTTAAGACTTTATAAATATTAATGTTCTCTAACTGTGGCGACATGACATTCCTATAACAACCAGCGGTACAGTGCCTAAAATCTTAATAGTCATGATATAACAAATATCACAATAATATTCTTTGCTTTTAGCGTATAACAGTGAACGCTCGTTGAATACATCTGAACGTTAAAAACTGCAGCAAAGGAGTGTAAAAAAAACAACTTTTCCCGCCTTTTTTGAAAAACAACCAGTGGACTCGGATCGCTGTGAGGACATGCCCTCAAATTCAGCCAATCAGAGTGAAGGAAGTGTAGCGGGGGTTATTTTTAAGCGGCTATAAGTCGCTTCTCGTTGATTCTGAGGTTGTATGCTTTAGGCATGGGGTGATAACCAGTTTAAAGGTTTATCATGGTTTGGAAAAACGCTAAAAGTTTCTGTTATACTGCTCATACAGTGTTTTTTATGACTATTTAATTTAGTTTTTTTTAGCCTTTTAACAGTATCTCCAGCAGAAAAAGGAGCCTCCACATCAACAGCTACTGTTCATCTCACGATTCAGACAACATCTGAAAAACAAATCGCTTTATAAACCAACATTCAATCCATCTGAACAGTGCACTGGCTTTACTTTATATCCAAAGAAACCAAAGATGCCTTTTCAAGTTGTGAGGAAATCTGAAACTAACAAAGACGGCTGAAGTTAATGATTTATTATTAATTATTTTGCCTGACATGTTTACTGTTCCAAAATATTTCTTAAAGTTAAACAGATTGTGTTCAATGTGCAAAAAAAGTTGTCTTTATTTTCTTTTACCCCAGACATTTAAAAAGAATATTTTAGAGCAGTAATCACAATATCATGATCTTTTTATCCAAGGTTATCATATACCAGCCCATGCCTAGTATGCTTTTGGTTTTTAATTCATCTCGTGAGGCGCGTATATTGAGTTCCATTGATTTCCAGCTCTACTAGAGTCTTGTTTCTCATTCGTGATGTCCTGCAGGGCGCTCTGCAGCCTGTAGAGGGCGGGAGTGAGCATCTGGCCCTCGCGGTGCCCGCTGCTGGAGATTATTCAGGGGTTTCTCAGGAGGCGGTGGAGCCCAGCAGGGTGGCGAGGAGCGGGCAGAGCAGGAGTGCCAGGCTCAAACTGAGAGTGCTGGCGCCGTTGCACTTTTTGCCTCCTTCACAGCGCGAATGTTGGCACAAAACACCCTTAAAGTCTGGTGTGCAGATGCAGCGCTGATTCTGAACGCACGTCCCTCCATTCTGGCACAAGAGTAACTCGTCGTCGCACATGTTCGCTGTTGGGAAACATGAGGGGGGAAAAGTTTATGCACAACTTTCCAAAAAGTCATTAAGTCTATCTATCTATCTATCTATCTATCTATCTATCTATCTATCTATCTATCTATCTATCTATCTATCTATCTATCTATCTATCTATCTATCTATCTATCTATCTATCTATCTATCTATCTATCTATCTATCTATCTATCTATCTCAAAAGACCCCTTTAAGTATGATTTAAGCATTTCAAATTACAGGGACATGAGGTGTCTTTGTAATCCACCTTAGAGTCCAACTAAGTCATATCCATGTTGTTATTATATGACCTGTGTCCCTGTAAACCACATAAACCTGTACACACACACACAGTGATGATCATTTGCTGAGTGGCTTGGTTTTGTGTCATATTTAACATGGGCGTCTGGTGTCATTAAAAAGCCACACTGGGTCACAGGAGTCTCTGTGCTAATGAGACCAGGTGCTGCACATCTGACCCCAAACTGTCTGAGCAGTGAACAATGTGTGTGTGTGTGTGTGTGTGTGTGAGAGAGAGCGAGAGAAAGGGCAGAAAATGATGGAGAGTAGGATGACTATGGCTATGTTCAGAATAGCATACTACCATAATATACATCTGCAGTATATCATGTAGCCTGTGGAAAACCTGGAATGACCTACTAGTGCAATATGACCTGAGAATTTAATCCCTGAGTGCTCCATGCAAGCTCAACTCAATTAATGGTGAGAGACATCATCTAAAAGCTTATTTTAAGCAGATTTAGATTCCAAATGAAATGTTGGAAAGATTATATGAAATAAAAGGGGTTCATTCATTCATTTTCTTTTAGGCTTAGTCCGGGGACACCTCAGAGGAATGAACTGCCAACTTATCCAGCATATGTTTTACACAGCAGATGCACTTCCAGCTGCAACCCATCACTGAGAAACATCCATACACTATCATTCACACAGATGCACTAGGAACAAGTTGGCCTTCTGAATTCCCCTATAGTGCATGTCTTTGGACTGTTGGGGAAACCGGAGCGCATAGGGGAAATCCACATGAACCCAAACTCCACACAGAAACGTCAGCTGACCCAGCCGAGGCTCGAACCAGCGACCTTCTTGCTGTGAGGTGATCGTGCTACCCACTGTGCAACCGTATTTTAGTATTGTGTTTTTTTGCATTAATTGCTGAAGATTAGCATTTTTCTCTTTGGCTCTGAAAACCGAAAATGCATCTCTAATTTTTACAGTGAATATTATACAAAAATGTTTAAAAAGCTTAATGTATTGCATTACCTAGGGATTTTACTGTAAGGATTGGATTTATCAAATTGACATTCAATTGTCCATAGTGCAATATGACCCGAGAATTTATGACCCTGAGTGCTTAATTAATGGTGAGTGATATCATCTAAAAACTCATTTTAAACAGAATTAGATGATTGGGTCGCTGGTTCGAGCCTCGGCTGGGTCAGTTGGCGTTTCTGTGTGGAGTTTGCATGTTCTCCCTGTGTTTGCGTGGGTTTCCTCCAGGTACTTCGGTTTCCCCCACAGTCCAAAGACGTGTGGTACAGGCGAATTGGGTAAGCTAAATTGTCTAAAGTGTATATGGATATTTCCCAGGGATGAGTTGCGGCTGGAAGGGCATCCGCTGCGTAAAACATGTGCTGGATGAGTTGGCGCTACGTTCCACTGTGGCGACCCCGGATTAAGCTGAAATGAAAATGAATGAATGAATCAATGAATGAATGAAATTAAAAGGGGCTGTATTTTACATGTCATATCCATTAATTGCTCAAGATTTGCGTTTTTCTCTGACATTGAAAATGGAAAATGTTGTTTTTGTCAAAATAATTTTCATTAAATTATCTCTTAATTTTTACAGTGAACGTTATACAAAAACTTCAAAAAATTTGCCCATAATTTATTCCATTAAGGATTCACTGCTAGGATATTTTGATACCAGTTTAATATATTGTTCAATTGCATATGTTAATATACAGTACAAGCTTTTTTTTTCTCTCTGTTTGAATAAATTTTATTTAATGTATTGGATCAGTTCAACATTCAATTGTCCAACATTATGCGAGAGTTGAGAGAATATATATTTTCCAATAAACTATTTTTATTATTATTATTTTTTTTTTGTCTGAAATGTTTTAGCCTAAACAATGTAATGCTTCTGTGCCAGCACTCTGTGATCTGATATTTTGTACAGATTAAATTTAGTTTTTCTTTTTTAAGTGTTTAATTCATTTGGTCTGAGAAAAATGTTGGATTATTCAAACAAAATGCAACTCATTGTCTCTGTTATAAACCAGCCCTTTTAACATTATTGGCGATCGTTTTAAATTTAATCCAATATCAGCAGCCAATACATCAATACATCCTATCATTAGAGTTAATCCAGTGCATTTACTAGAAGTTTGTGATTTTTATTTTATTTTTTATTTTATTTATTTTTTATATAATTCCAATACAATTTATAAATGATTGGTATCAGCCATTTTAACAATATTGGTAATTAATTTCAAATGAATCGAATTCTGTTGATGAATATCAAAAGCCGATACATCGATTCGTCCCTACCATTAACCAAAGAGTTAATCTAATGCGTTTAGCAGGAGTTTGTAACTTTATAATTCTTATTTAACTTAGAAATGATTGGTATCAACCTTTTTAACATTATTGCAGATAGTTTTAAATTATTACAATATCGGCCGATATATTAATATGTCCCCTAACCAAGGAGTTAATCACATGCATTTACCAGAAGTTTGTAATTTGCAACTCCCATTTAATTTATAGATAATTTAAATCTATCATCTATCATGTTAAAAAGGATGATATCAATCAATCCGTTATCGGCCGATAAATATCAACATCTTATACATCGATGCGACCCCACCATTAACCGAAGAGTTAATCCAATGCATTAACTAGAAGTTTGTAATTTATAATTTCTGTGTAATTTTATAAACCATTAGTATCACCATTAATAAAATTTATTGCTAGTAGTTTTTTTTTTTTTTTTTTTAAAGATTTATTTTTGGCCATTTTGCCTTTTATTAGATAGGACAGTATTTAGACAGGAAGCGAAGTTGGAGATAGAGAGAGGGGGGTAGGGTAGGGAAATGTCGTCGAGCCGGGATTCGAACTCGCGACGCCCTGACGTGCTACTGCACCATATGTCGACGCGCTAACCACTAGGCTATTGCGCCGACTTGCTAGTAGTTTTAAATGAATCCAATATCTGCCGATAAATATTAGTGACCGATACATTAATGCATCCAATTAACTAAAGAGTCAATCTAGTGTATTCACCAGAGGTTTGTAATGTATAATTCCTATGTAATTCCTAAATGATTAGTATCAGTTTTAACGTTATTGCTGAGTTTTAAATCAATCCAGTATCAGCCGATAAATATCAGTCACTGATACATTGATGCAGCCCTAAACAAAGAGTTAATTCAATGCATTTACCAGAAGTTTTCAATTTATAATGACCAAATAATTTATAAATGATTGGTGTCAGCCTTTTTAACATTATTGGTGATCGTTTTAATTGAATCCAATTAATTGAATTGTTTCCGGTCTGATGCATTCACATGCGTATGGGGAGAAAAGTCCAGTGTGACCAGAGCTTTAATACAGTGTATTTACCAGAAGTTTGTAGTTATAATTAGCAAAGTAATTTATAAATGATTAGTATCGGCCTTTTTTAAAATCATTGCTAATAGTTTTAAATTTGATCTAATATCAGCCGATAATCTTCAGTGAATGATTCATTGATGCATCCCTAACCAAAGAGTTAGTCCAGTGCATTCACCAGAAGTTTGTAATTTATAATTACCAAATTTATAAATGATTGGTCTCAGCATTTTTAACGTTATTGATGATAGTTTTAAATGAATCTAATATTGGACATTCCTACCATCAACCAATAGTTAATACAATGCATTTACCAAAAGAGCCAGTAAACACTTTTCCAGATTCACTTAACTCAAGAAGGAAGCAAATCTATTTGAAGAAAATGACTAATTCCGTGTCCCTTATGTATTCTGGGCTGTTGTCTCTCCTCGCAGTGCCAGCGGTTCTGGCTGTGGGCCTGTTTCATCTTAAAGATGGATCGCTGGGAAAACGCTGTGCGCAGGGCTTCTAAATTCACCAAGGGAATCCAGGTACAAAAGTGATCATTACCCTACAAACCAGTTTCCAATGAACAAGGGCTTCATAGATGTATGCGGCTGCACGCCATTTGAATGCACAGATACAATCCAAATCCAGTAATATGCTCCTTTGGTGTGTTAAATTTATAATGGAGTGTTGCAACAGGTCAGTCTACTGTTAAATCAAATTAACCCCTCCCTCCTTGTGATGAGAACACACCCCTTTTAGTTGTGCAACCAATTCCAATGATAGAACCATAATTTATTAAATAGCCACTATATTCTTAGTCAGATTCTTAAATGAATTCGATATCGGCCGATAAATCAGCAGCCGATATATCTATGCATCTCTGCCGTTACACAAAGAGTTAATCCAATGCATTTAGCAGAAGTTTGTAATTTATAATTCCCATGTAACATAAATTATTGGCATCAGCCTATTAACATGATTGCAGAGTTTTAAATAAACAAATATCAGCCTATAAATATTAGCAACTGATATATCATTGCATCTCTAGCATTAACCAAAGAGATAATCCACTGCATTTACCAGAAGTTTGTGATTTTATTATTCCCATCTAACTTATTGGTATCAGCCTTTTTAACATCATTGCATGTAGTTTTAAATAAATCCGATATCGGCCGATAAATATCAGCAGCCGATATATCATTGCATCTCTACCGTTAACCAAAGAGTTAATCCAATGCGTTTAGCTGAAATTTGTATTTTATATTTCCCATGTAACTTATAAGTTTTTGGTATCAGCCTTATTAACATTTTTGCAGATACTTCTAATTAATCCAATATCGGCCGATATATTGATGCATTGCTTGCTTTAACCAGAAGATTTTCTATCATGATAAGACTACGTAAAACAGATTCTGGAATCCACTAGAGGGCACTGTCTACATTTTTGCAAAATTTAAATGTTACTTTGCATCCGTTTCCTTGCACATTACAATGACAAATCCACTAGAGGGCGCTGTCTGATTTTTGCGAATCTGAAATGCATTACTTTGGGTCCGTTGTGTTGTACATTTCAGTTTACAAATCCACTAGAGGGCGCTGTCTACATTTTTGAGAGATTGAAATGCGATACTTTGCATCTGTTTCCTTGCACATTTTAATGAAATGATCATTACCCTACAAACCAGTTTCCAATGAACAAGGGCTTCTTAGATGCATGTGGCAGCACACCATTAGAATCCACAGATACAATCCAAATCCAGTAACATGCTGCTTTGGTGTGTGCTAAATTGATTGTGATTTGATATTAGATATCAGCCATTTTAGCATTATTGCAGATAGTTTTAAGGCCGATAAATATCAGCGACATATCCATCGATGCATCTCTACCATTAACCAAAGAGTTAATCAAGTGCAGAGGTTGAATTAGACATGTGCTTCCATTGCATTACAAACTGCAAACTTTTTTTTGTACTGCAAGTGTTCTGAAAAAGGTTTGCATATGTAAACGAGGCAACATTTAATGAAATATGTAATTAATAATTTATTTGTATCAGCCTTTTTAAAATGATTGCTGATTGTTTTAAATAAATCCAATATCGGACTATAAATATCAGCGATCAATGCATCCCTAACCAAAGAGTTAATCCAATGCATTTATTATAAGTTTGCAACTTATAATTACCAAGTAATTTTCTAAATGATTGGTATCAGCCTTTTAACGTTATTGCTAATCATTTTAAATTGATCCAAATTAGGCCGATAAATAAAGCTAATATATCGAAGCACCTATTATTTAAAGAGTTAATCCAGTGCGTTTACCAGAAGTTTGTCATTTATAACTAATTGGTATCAGCCTTTTTAACATTGTTGCTGATGATTTCCAATATCGGCCGATAAATATCAGCAGCCAATAAATCAATGCATCCATTAATTAAATTAATCCAGTGTGTTTACCAGAAGTTTGTCATTTATAATTTATTGGATGGTCATGGTTTGCTATTGGTGGATTCAGCAGTTGACTTAGACAAGTAGATTGATTGCATTGTTTGAAAACCTTTTTTTGCACTGCTAGAGTTCTAAATAATTTTGCATTTGTCAATGAGGCAACATTTAATGAAATATGTACTCATTTGCATACATTTCCTAAACATAAGGCTGATTATTAAATTAAGCCAGGCTCTAAATGATTGTTTCAGAATATTTTTAACTAAGAAGTTTGAGGATATCTCTATTTTACCCTTTATAAATCTGAATACATTGTGGAATATTGAAGAAAAAACCTCTTTATATACTGTAAATGAATACATTGTGAAATCAGTTTTTACCACAGATCTTGGACTGGATTTTACATAGAAATAGCATTTCGGTTTTCTATTTCAAAAGTTCAGATTTGATTCAAAGTGAAATTTGATAGCATTTCTAAGTAAAAATTGTTTATTTTAGTAAATACTGATTATATATTATGAAATATGATTTAAAGCCATATTTTTGATACATAAATTAATTGAATTCAGATATAGTGTATATAGTCTAGGTCTCATTTTGAATTTAAACAATTAAATTATCTACATTTTTGCTAATAATATCTATAATAAAGATATTTTACTCTGTGGTCGCTATAAAATAAAGCTCAAATTAAATAAAAATATAACATTGACAAAGCTGAATTAAAATACTTTAATATATATAGATTCATTTAATGTTTGTTATATTTTATTTAGTTTTAAAGTGGACAAAAGTATGCAAATGGATCAATTACAATAAATAAGATTCATTATTTAATTACTATTTATAAGATTAAAGGTTCCTAATATTTGTAACTTCAGATATCGCATAATTCAGAAAACAAATGTGTATATTACATGAAAAAAGTAATTAAATAGTATATTGTAATTTGAAATCTATAGATGCAGTAAATAAAAACTTTAAATTGATGTTGCTCCCACTAGTTAGAAACAAAACATGACACCCTAAATGTCACCATTTTCAAAACTGACTATTGATCAAAGCATGAGGTTTTTATTTTATTTTTTATTTATTGTGACAAGTCAATTCGACTCTACTAGTATTGTTATAATATATAACATTCTCTACTCTTTCAGATGACTTTTGGAAACAATAGCCTTGTAAAGCTCTGAGCCAATTAATATCTGATTTAAAGCCCAAATTGGCTGAACGGAATGGAAAGGCAAGTTCACACCTTGACATTGATTTGTTAATTAAGTAGGAATGAGTAAGAAAGTAAGAATGAAGCCTAATTGTGAAGCAGTTAATGAATCTGGGAAGGTACTTACGCAAACAGCCCTGTTTCCAATAGTAGCCCGTGAGGCATTCATCACATTTGACTCCGGCTGTACCTTCTTTACACTGACAGAAGCCGGTGCCGTTGCAGCGGTCGTGAACCGAGCCCATCGTATTACAGTTACACTCTGAAAGACAAAAGAGATAGTAAATTAGTCTTAAGAATGAACTGGTTGCTTTTACTCTTGGTTGGAAGATACATTTTCTTCTCCACGTATTTGACTGTAGTACATAAATGTTTGCATGCTAATGTCATTTGGGTGTACATTGTGAGCTATAAAATGTATTCTTTAAGATGTCATTTTAGTGCAAACTTGGACTGACTGCATTTTCCAGCTCAGGCTCAAATATGAATACAGAAATACAACGAAAGATGAGCCCCAGCCTGCATTTTTAACCTGAAATATGATGGTCCAGGTACATTTTCATTGCATGTTTCAGATACAAATGCACTATTGGGTGCTGTCTATGTTTTTGTGAGATTGAAATATTTTACTTTGCGTCCGTTTTGTTGCACATTTCAATAGCAAATCCACTAGAGGACGCTGTCTACACGTTTGTGAATCTGAAATGCATTACTTTGGGTCCATTTTGTTGCTTGTTTCAATAACAAATCCACTAGAGGGCGCTGTCTACATTTTAGTGAAACTGAAATGCATTACTTTGGGTACATTTTGTTGCACGTTTCAGATGACAAATCCACTAGATGGCGTTGCACGTTTTAGATGACAAATCCACTAGATGGCGTTGCACGTTTCAGATGAAAAATCCACTAGATGGCGTTGCACGTTTCAGATGAAAAATCCACTAGATGGCGTTGCACGTTTCAGATGACAAATCCACTAGATGGCGTTGCACGTTTCAGATGAAAAATCCACTCGATGGCGTTGCACGTTTCAGATGAAAAATCCACTAGATGACGTTGTTTTTTTTTGTGAAACTAAAATGCATTACTTTGGGTACATTTTGTTGCACTTTTCAATGAGAAAATCTACTAGAAGGTGCCGTCTACATTTTTGGCTAATGCATTACTTTGCATCTGTTCCCTTGCACATTTTTGCAAAGTTAAAATACATAACTTTGTGTCCGTTTCATAGCACATTTAAATGATAAATCCACTAGAGGGTGCTGTCTACATTTTTGTGAGATTCAAATGTGCAACAAAACAGATACAAAGTTACATATTTCAATGACAAATCCACTAGAGGGCGCTGTCAACACTTGCGAATCTGAAATTCATTACTTTGGGTCCGTTTTGTTGCACATTTCAGATGACAAATCCACTAGAGGGCGCTGTCTACATTTTTGTGAAACTGAAATGCATTACTTTGGGTACATTTTGTTGCACATTTCAAATGAAAGTCCACTAGAGGGCGCTGACTGCATTTTTACAAAACGGTAATGCGCTACTTTGGGTCCATTTTGTTGCACGTTTCAGATGACAAATCCACTAGATGGCGTTGTCTTTTTTTAAAAAAAAATTTTTTATTTATTTTTTTTTGTGAAACTGAAATGCATTACTTTGGGTACATCTTGTTGCACTTCAATGACAAAATCCACTAGAAGGTGCTGTCTACATTTTTGGCTAATGCATTACTTTGCATCCGTTCCCTCGCACATTTTTGCAAAGTTAAAATACCTAACTTTGTGTCTGCTTCAAAGCACATTTAAATGATAAATCCACTAGAGGCTGCTGTCTACATTTTTGTGAGATTCAAATATGTAACTTTGTATCTGTTTTGTTGCACATTTCAATGACAAATCCACTTGAGGGCGCTGTCAACTCTTGCGAATCTGAAATGCATTACTTTGGGTCCGTTTTGTTGCACATTTCAGATGACAAATCCACTAGATGGCGCTGTCAACACTTGCGAATCTGAAATGCATTACTTTGGGTCCATTTTGTTGCACATTTCAGATGACAGAACCACTAGAGGGCGCTGTCTACATTTATGTGAGATTGTAATGCGTTACTTCTCATCCATTTCGTAGCACATTTCAATGACAAATCAACTACAGGGTGCTGCCCACATTTTGCAATTCTGAAATGCATTACTCAGCACATGTCTTGTACAATGTGTAAGTAAGCTCCTTTCTATGATTGTTTTAGGACTTTTGATTCATTTGCCTATGAGGGAAATGACTAGGAATAACAATTTTCAAACCAGTTCCTTTGTATAATCTGCACTTCTTGTCTGTACTGCCTCTTGTTGTATCGCTGAATTCCTCTTCAATTGTAAGTCGCTATAGACAGAAGCATCTGGTAAATGACTTACTGTAATTGTAAATGCAGTAATTCAGTCTATTTCTCTTGACTGTGGCCTAATGCATGAGTGTAAAAATATCACTGATAGTTTCTAAAAATATTTTAGACTGCAGTAATTCAATGATATTTCTACACAGGCATTGGGCCACAGCCAACAGCATTAGATTGAATTACTGCATTCTGAAATATTTTTAGAAACCATCAATGATATTTTTACACTCAGGCATTGGGACACAGCCAACAGCATCAGATTGAATTACTGCACTTGTGTGAGGACTCCTGAAAATAGAGGGTTGTGAACTCAGTGCTTTTGAGAGCTCAGGATGGGGTAAATGTTCTCCTCGTGGAGATCTTGGTGTTGACCCTGTGCCATGTTGGCACCTGGCACACACCCGATCACCCGAGCTCATTTGTGCTGACTTCCCAGCGCGTGTTCGTTTACCCCGCGCCCTGCCGCCTCACGCGGCAGATGGACTCGCCTCTGCGTCCTCGTACTCTCAGCGTCGGCCTGGAAGCAGAGCCGCTGATTTAAGAGCTGTCGCATCCGGGTTTATTTCTGGAAGTGTTTCTGAGGGCCGCTGGGAATCTCTAATATGACGCTCACGGGAAGATAATGTTGCAGTTTAACTTTGTTGACCGTGGCGTCCGATTCTTCCCGCACTTTCTGTCTTTCGTCCCTCATTCTGTTGCCAATTGTGACCATGGATTACAAAATCTGTCATGCTACATATAAATCTGATTTAAGCAAATTATATATAGGGCATACTAGTTCATATTAGGATTTCACATACAGTTGAAGTCAAAATTATTTGCCCCCTTTGCGTTCATTTTTCTTTTTTAAATATTTCCCAAATGATGTTTAACAGGGCAAGGAAATGTTCACAGTATGTCTGATAATATTTTTTTCTTCTGGAGAAAGTCTTTGCTTTTATTCTAGCCAAAATAAAACTTTTTAAAATTTTTATTTATTATTTTTTTAAAACAACTTTTCAAGGTCAAAGTTATTAGCCCCCTTATGCTATGTATTTTTTTCCGATGGTCTACAGCAGTGTTTCCCAACCCTGTTCCTGAAGGCACACCAACAGTACACATTTTCAACCTCTCCCTAATCAAACACACCTGAATCAACTCATCAGAAGATTAGAAGAGACTCCAACACCTGAAGTTAATGGGTCAGATAACGGAGACATTCAAAATATGTACTGTTGGTGTGCCTCCAGGAACAGGGTTGGGAAACACTGCTCTACAGAACAAACCATCATTATAAAATAACTTGCCTAATTACTTTAACCTACCTAGTTAAGCCTTTAAATGTCACTTTTAAGCTGTATAGAAGTGTCTTGAAAAATATCTAGTCAAATATTATGTACTCTCATCATGGCAAAGATAAAATAAATCAGTTATTAGAAATGAGTTATTAAAACTATTATGTTTCCAAATGTGCTGAGAAAATCTTCTCTCCTTTTAAACAGAAATTGGGGAAAAAAAAACAGGCGGGCTAATAATTTTGACTCCAACTGTATATAAAATAAATGTAATATATGATTACCTTTGATAATATCACGGTTTCATGATACTGTGATTACTGCCTTAACAAGTTAAAACCCTCCCCAGACCTTACATGTACTATAGACACGGTATAACAGAACATTTTAGCAGTTTTAAAATCTTGACTTCTCCAAACCGGTTATCGTCTCATGCCTACTCCCTGCGCATACGTAATATTTATTTAATTTGATGCTTTCATATATGATCATATGAATAAATAAAAAAATATAATATATTTAAACATGTATGGATGTATTTAATTCCAGTTGTTGAAACCAATATATGCAAGTGGCCATTTTTGCAATACTTAATATATTTGTGTATATGGGATTTTATATATGTAAAATCAAAATACTGTCTAGTATATGTGTAATTTGCATATTTTCCATTGTGTACTTTTTTCTGTATGGGATTAGTGTCAATTTTTGGAGATTGAGGTTTATACATCATATTGAAGTGTAATAAATAAGTTGTTCATTACTGTATGCTTTGTTGACAGCATAATATTGGGTCGTGATATTTGAAAATCTGGGATCTAAGGGGTTAAAAAAATTTTAAATATTGAGGAAATTGCCCTTTTTATTTATTTATTTTTTTATAAATGGTCCAAAATCCATTTTTTGCAATCCATGTTTTTTTGCAATCCTCTCTCGCACTTACACACACCCACACATTACTACCAATTCTCCACACAGAAATTCCAACTGCCCCAGCCTGGACTCGAACCGGCGACCTTCTTGCTGTGAGGAAACAGTGCCAACCATCACAAATCCATTTTAAAAGAATATAATTTTAAAAAGCCTACAAGAACCATTTTCATTGCTCAATATTCTTATGATTTGATATTTTTGACTCCTACAATGTATTTTAGGCTATTCTCAAAAATATACCTGTGCAACTTAAGACTGGTTTTGTGAACCAGAGTCACAATTTTTCTTCAACTACATATCTTGACTTTTCCAAACCGGATATTGCCCTATGCCTGCATGCACATATATAATATTTATTAATTAATTTGATGTTCATGTATGAATATATTAAAAAATATATAATATATTTAAACATGTATGGATGTATTTAATTCCAGTTGTTAAAACCAATATATGCAAGTGGCCATTTTTGCAATATTTAAATATATATGTTGTGTGTGTGTGTATATATGACATAATTTTACTTAAATAAACTATCTAGTATTTGTGTAATTTGCATATATTTCCATGTATATTTTTTTTCTGTATGGGATTAGTGTAAATTTTTGGAGATTGAAGTGTAATAAGTTGTTCTTTAATGTATGCTTTGTTGACAGGACAATATTGGGTCGTGAAATTTGAAAATCTGGGATCTAAGGGGTTAAAAAAAACTTTAAAAAATCTAGGAAATTGCCTTTTTAAAATGGTCCAAAATCCATATTACTAATCACAAAGAAGTTCGTTCGTTCGTTCATTCATTCATTAATTTTCCTTCGGCTCAGTCCCTATTTATCAGGGGTCGCACAGCAGAAGGGACCGCCAGCTATTCTGACATATGTTTTACGCAGCAAATGCCCTTCCAGCCGCAACCCAACACTGGGAATTGCCAATACATTTTCACATTCACACATGCACTCAAACACTAAGGCCAGTTTTTAAGGCCAATTCTCCACACAGAAATGCCGACTGGCCCAGCTGTGACTCGAACCAGTGACCTTCTTGCTGTGAGCTGACAGTGCTAACCACTGAGCCAGTGTGTCGCCCCTATTTATACTTGATCATAATAAATAAGCCATAAAATCTTGAAGATTTTATGTGTTCTCATCACAAATACGTTTTTAAATAATTGTATAATTTTAAAAAGTCTACAAGAACTGTGATCATTACTTGATATTCTAATGATTTGATATTTTTGACACATACAAATGTATTTTTGGATATCCTCAAAAATAAACCTGTGCAACTTGTGCTTTTGTGAGTCACAATATTTCTTCAACTACATCTCTTTTGGCTTCGTTTTGTGCAGTTATAAATTTTTTTTTACTCTGAAATCCAAAAATGTGAATTTTTTTTTTTTCTTTTTTAAATTATTTTTTATTTTTATTTTTTTTATTCATTTATTTATTTTTTATTTTTTTCCCTGACGTACAATACTGCAACATCCACTGATTTACATTTGGAGTATTTTATTTATCTATATTTATAGATGTTTTTTTTTTTGCTTAAAAATGACCTAAAGAATCTCCTCCTAATTGCAATGCATTGTATGCCAGTAGGTTGTAGGTAGGTGCTGTCGCCTCACAGCAAGTAGGTCGCTGGTTCGAGCCTCGGCTGGGTCAGTTGGCGTTTCTGTGTGGAGTTTGCATTTTCTCCCGGCGTTATCGAGGGTTTCCTCCGGGTGCACCGGTTTCCCCCACAGTCAGGTGATTTGGGTAGGCTAAATTGTCCATAGTGTATAGTGAATAAGTGTGGATGTTTCCCAGGGATGGGTTGCAGCTGGAAGGGCATTCACTGCGTGAAACATGTACTGGATAAATTGGCAGTTCATTCTGCTGTGGCGACCCTGGATTAATAAAGGGACTAAGCCGAAAAGAAAATGAATGAATGAATGTATGCCATTACCCTGCTCTGTTTACTGCCAGTTTTATTGAAGAATAGTGAGCAGTTTGAGTGGAAAGTTGTTGAATTTGTATGCTGTGATCATAAATCTTGTAATTTCATCAAGGATGGCTGACTCTGCAGTGAATGACAGTGAATGGAAGCTGCATTGCTATTATACAAGGATGTTCAAGGACACAAGTACATATCAAGAATGAAGTGTGAGATGTTTATTGTCTAACATTATAAATGTTTTAACAATGCCTGAACTCACACGGAGTTTGATACTGAGCAATCAAAAGCAAGTTTGCAAAAGCTTCGACACTGTTATAAAGCCGATTTTTAGACAGCAGTAGGAATGATGTCATAAAGTTATAAGCCAATGACTTGTGAAAGCAAATGCTCCCTATATGAGTTTGTGTCTTTCATGCATTTAAAATATGATAGTTCACTAATATCACACAAGCAAGTGTTGTATTGTAATCAAATATGATACAAATTTTTATAAAACAGCTTAAGAATTTAATACGGAGTTACATTTTATTGTCTGTTTATTCTTATAGTTCTCAATAAGGGTGACGCGGTGGCACAGTAGGTAGTGCTGTCACCTCACAGCAAGAAGGTTGCTGGTTTGAGCCTCGGCTGAGTTAGCATTTCTGTGTGAAGTTTGCATGTTCTTCATGCGTTCGCATGGGTTTCCTCCGGGTGCTCCGGTTACCCCCACAGTCCAAAGACATGCGGTACAGGTGAATTGGGTAGGCTAAATTGTCTGTAGTGTATGAGTGTGAAGGGATGTTTCCCAGAGATGGGTTGCAGCTGGAAGGGCATCCGCTGCATAAAATATATGCTGGATGAGTTGTCAGTTCATTCCGCTGTGGTGACCCCGGAATAATAATGGGACTAAGCCGAAAAGAAAATGAATGAATGGATGAATGAATGAGTTCTCAATAAGGCCAGAGCAGTTGTGCATTTCTCAGAGCAACAACGCATCATTGAATCCGCTTTTGAACACATCATTTAAGTCAGTGATTCAATGAGCCACTAGCTTAAATCTTTTTTTATTTATTTATTTTTATTTTTTTTTTTTCTCTGTGGCTTTGGTGCATTTCTCACAGCAGTATTTACATTTGCACAACAGTTCATGCATTTCTCTAAACAATTGGAACAAACTGCAAAACCTAGCTGATAACCTGCGTGTCACTTACTCAAAATGGAGAGCTCATTCCTCAAAAGCAAGTATTGATGTCGATGAAAGCGTCAGTGTCGTCAAGATGAAAAGTCCTGACACCATTGTTTTTGAACAAGATTTTTGTCATGTTTTTTTTGTACATTTTTTTCCAATGCAAAAAAGTCTGATTTTGGTGACGCGTCCTGAAAATGCTCAAGACAGCTCTATACACTATCTGCACAGCCATTTGAAAACTACAGTAAAGTTAGACCTCACTGCATTTAGTGAGGTATCTGAGTACAAGACACTGAATATGTGTTGCACATTTTTATTTGCTCTTTGCAATTCTAATTTATTCACAGCATTGTGCAAAAGAATAAATCCACCCTTATTTACAACAAACATACTCTTCCTTTGAGTAGAGCTGTGCACAACTGAGAACAATACTGCAGTACATATTAGAACTGAACCTACAACACGCACAGGTCTGTAAATCATTCATCAAATTGTTCAATTTAAAAGACATTTTCAGGAAAAAAAAAAGATTCAAAAATGTTTATAAAATTAGCTTGACAGATTTTGACTAGTACATCATTTTTGTATGTAATTACTCAAGTAATGTAATGAGGACTATTAGTTTTATATGGAATGACTATTCAGCATTCACAAGTTAATTTTGACTGAGATGACATAAGCAAATGATAATGTTATAAACAGCAGAGAGTTGAATGAAAACAGTTGATGCATGTCTAAAAGCATTTGCAATTTGTTGGAAGGAATGAGAAACTGCTACTATGATGTGCACAAATGACTAAAGGTTTAGAGAAACGCATGAACTGTTGTGCGAATGTAAATAGTGTTGTGAGAAATGCACCAAAGCCACTAAGAGAAACTGGAAATGAATCGGCTGTTTTAAACAAATCATTAGAATCAATGATTCAGTGAATCACTTACCAAGACCATGACTTTTCATGTCATTATGTACTAGCAGTTTTATATTCATGTTTATTTATCAATGACAATTTATAAACCAGCACAAAATACATTCATATATGCATAGGTAATTGTTAATCTACAAAAGATGGACGTACAATTTTTGTCAATATTTCACACCCCATCTGAGATTTCCTAATTGCATGATCTTCTGAATTCAACTTCTAAGCAGTTTCTGTGATGGTGTTCATGTTTTCTGCATTGCGATATTTAAAGAGCCCATTATAGTCAGCTAATGACTTTCACTTTGTGATTCGCTTAATGCAATCATTAATGCTTATCAGTTTTGGTGTTTAACGCTCTCGCCTCGCAGAGAGAAAGTCACTGGTTTGAGCCTCGGCTGGGCCAGTTGCCATTTCTGTGTATCATTTGCATGTTCTCCCTGTGTTGGCCTGGGTTTCTTCCAGGTGCTCCGGTTTCCTCCGCAGTCCAAACACCTGTGCTATAGGAGAATTGGGTAAGCTAAATTGTCCATAGTGTATGAGTGTGAATGGAAGTGTATGGGTGTTTCCCAGTAATGGGTTGCAGCTGGAAGGGCACCCGCTGCATAAATGCTGGATAAGTTGGTGGTTCATTCCACTGTGGCGACCCCAGATTTATAAAGGGACTAAGCCAAAAAGAAAATGAAATAATGAATGATTGAATGGGTTTACTGGTGTTTGTGCATTTAAACACACAAAAATGGCATGTCTTAACCCATTTTGTGCTGTGCTGTTAGTAGATTACCTGCACCTTCGTCATCATCATCCTCAACTCTGCTTGTTTGTGACCTAATTTGCACAGGTTTATAACCTGTGTTGACTTTATGACTATGAGATTGAATATTGGTATCATGAATATTGTGCCTGTGCTTTTCATGCTCTATAAAATGCTACAGTAGGTTGTCATTACCCAGTGTTGGGTCAACTATGGACAATCCCAACCAGTGGGTCAAAAGGTGTCATTTAAATGTATTATTTTAGTACTACTCCAACTGACTACCCTTTCATTATTTTGGGGCTGTTTTTGCCCCACTGACTTCCATTATAACAACATTTTTTGATTGCAAAGCCATGACGGCATATACTCATGCATTCTTGATTGCTGCTGGTTTTCCCTGTTGGGAAAAGGTTCATTTATTTCTTTTCGGCTTAACCCTTTATTAATCAGGGGTCGCCACAGTTTAATGATCCACCAATTTATTCAGCATATGTTTTTACGGAGTGGATGCCCTTCCAGCCGCAACCCAACACTGGGAAACACCCATAAACTCATGAATTCAATACGGACAATTTAGCTTATTCAATTCCCCTATAGCGCATGTCTTTGGACTTGTGGGGGAAACCAGAGCACCTGGAGGAAACCCAAGCCAATATGGGGAGAACATTCAAACTCCACACAGAAATGCCAACTGACTCAGCTGGGGCTTGAACCAGCAACCTTCTTGCTGTGAGGCGATCGTGCTACCCACTGTGCCACCATGACACCCTGGAAAGGTGTAATTTTTACTGTTAATCATCAGTTGGCAGCATTAACTATTTTTATATGTGTCTGTGCAAAAAAAACAAACAAAAAAAAAAACATTTCTGGCTTTTATATACAGTTCTATGGAGGAAAACGGTAAACATAGTAAGTGTATTTCTGCATACTCACTATAGTCTATGTTCTAAGAGCTGATCTGCTTAACTTAGATTTTCTCAGACATATAAAGGTAAGTGCGCAAAGGTCTTTCTCAAGCACACACACACACACAATACTCCATATAACTCCATGTAAAAGCCAGAAACTAAGCTTTTTTTTGGCACCGCAACTGATGATCTACAGTAAAAAAGACAAATGTTACCTTTTCCCAACAGTGAAAACCAGCAGCAATCAAGAATGCATAATAATATGCTGTCATGGCTTTGCAATCAAAAAATGTCATTATAATGGAAGTCAATGGGGCAAAAACAGCCACAAACTTACAGAAATTGATCTAATTATAAAAAATAAGAGTTTTACAACATTTTCACAGAATTTTCCCAAAATATGTGTCGAAATAAGATTTGTCACCAAAAATCATTTCATTTGCTGAAACAGAGAAATTTAAGGCCAAATTAAGACTGGAGTGGATGCAAAAAGTGGACTGTTAATCAAATTAACCGAATGTTGGATTTCTCCATCTTTGGGTTACATTTACAACAACCCAGAATTTTTTTTGTGCATATTACCAGTAAATCACATGCAAAACTTTATAACCCTATCTAGGCATGGGCCGGTATAAGATTCTGACGGTATAAAGAATGACAATTTCACGGGATCACGGTATTGTGATTACTGCTCTAAAATATATATATATATATATATATATATATATATATATATATATATATATATATATATATATATATATATATATATATATATATATATATATATATATATATATATATATATATATATATATATATATATATATATATATATATATATATATTTTTATATATATTTATATATATATATTTATTTATTTATTTATTTATTTATTTATTTATTATCATTTTTTTCCCTTTTAAGCACAATATATTTTATTTTAAGCAACATTTGAAATATTTTGGAACAGTAAACTTGTCAGGCTAATTAATTCAAATGAATTGTTGACTTCTGCTGTTTTCATTTATTTCAAAATAATTTATATATCTTTTTTACAATTTAAAACGGCATCTTTGGATATCTTTTCTGCTGGAGATTCTGTTGTCCTAAAAAAAACAACAAAAAAAGTAAATAAAAAAAAATCTTACATGCACCTTAGGAACGGTATTGCAGGAAATTTTAAAACCTTGACTTTTTCAAACCGCGGTATACCTTGCAAACTGTTATCCCATGTTGTCCCTTGCCCACCCCCATCTGCACTTATGTGATTTTTGCCCTGCCCATAATTTGCCTTCTTTATAAATCTGGTCCTAACTCTTTCTTTGTCTGATCAAATTACTGAATGATTCAAATCTGTTTCATTTACATGCATTATACATTATATTTGCATTCAAGGTAAATGTTTTATCAGTTCTTGTATTCTCATCAATCTCATGACCTTAGTGTGCGTTTTTTGCTACAGTACTTCAGTTTAAGCCAGTGACTTCATCATCTGTCATGTCTTTTATAAGGTGTGTGTGCGTGTGTGTGTGTAAGTGTGTGTGTATAGTGCTTTAGTAACTCACCGATACACACGTTCTCATCATCAGGCTCTGCAGACATGTTTTTGTAGTAGCTCATGCGACAGTGCTCGCAGTTCTGCCCCCGCGTGTTGTGTTTGCAGCTCACACACGTCACTATGTTCAGGAAGTCGATGTAACTGCAGCGATTTGAGTGTCCGTTACATTCACAATCTGGAAGCCAAACACAAAACCATGGAGTCAGCAACACTGAAATGAAGGAGGCTTAAAAGAAACGAGAGTAAAGAAAGGTGGCACTGCAACAAAGCAATTTTATTCCTTCGTACGTTTGTCTTATTTTCCCATACAAATATTTAAGTTCTGTTAAATATCAACGTCCACTTGAGTTTAAGATTATCTATCTTGTTTAAACCTTTTTATATAGAGAGCTGAAGTCAGAATTATTAGCCCCCCTGTATCCTTTTTTCCCCAATTTCTATGTAATGGAGAATTTTTTTTCAACACATTTCTAATCATAACAGTTTTAATAACTCATTTCTAATAACTGATTTTATCTTTGTCATGATGACCGCACATCGTGTATTACTAAATATTTTAAGATACTAGTATTCAGCTTAGTGACATTTAAAGGCTTAACTAGGTTAATTAGGCAGGTTAGGGTAATTTTGGCAAGTCCTTGTATAATGATGGTTTGTTCTGTAGACTTTGCTTAAAGGGCACCTCTGATTTAAACTTTTGTAGGCTGTTTGGACAGAACTTATATGTAGGTATAGTGTGTCCACAGTCATATTGGAGTGAAATAAACCCAACAAGTCTCTCACCTTTTTTTTTTTAATTGCCTGACGTTAAAATAAGACCCAAATCTCAGTGATTTTTGAGGCCCACCGCAATGTGACGTAGGAGTGCAGTTTTCCCCACCTACTGAATTGATTGACAGATGCTATGTTCCTATAATAACATGAATAACCTTCCATTTTAAAATTTTTTTTTGCAAATAAACTGGAATTAAAATATCTCTTCCAGCTTTGTTTTTTATTTTATTATTATTTTTAGTAAACGTTTTTAAAACGGAGCATGTTCATATTAAAGACAGTAAAATCGCCATGTAATTATTAACCGTTATAATCACCACGACCGCATGATGTCAGTAAACGCTAATGTGTGTGTGCGTGTGTACTGCAAACGGTATTAGTGTGAGACTCCTCATTTCAGAAAGGCTTGAATAAACTCCACCACAAATACATGAAATAAACTGTATTTTTGACTGAGCTGTATTTCAGCTTTATCTGAGTCTGTCTCTGTCACTGATTGCTGTTTATCTGACGTAACGCATGATGAGAAGCAGACACGTACGTGAGAGTGGTGGGCAAGAGTAGCAGCCCACTGCTTTATTTGCATTTAAAGCCACAGGCTACAAAAACAGCTATAATGTATTGGACACCTAAATGGACAAATTCTTGAGGCTATAATAAATTTTGCGATGGGTATTTTGAGCTGAAAATTCTGGAGACCCCAAAGGCTTATTTTACATCTTGTAAAATGGGTAAAAATATGTGCCCTTTTAGGATAGCTAATAAAAATAACCTAAAGAAAAAAAAATGCTTTATTCTAGCCAAAATAAAATCAGACTTTCTCCTGTGAAAAAATCCTTGCTCTGTTAAACACTATTTGGGAAACATTTGAACAAGAAAAAAATACAAATTCACAGGAGAGTGAAAACCTAGTTAAATGTTAAATTATATATATAATATCATTTTTTTCCTGACATTACAGCAAGATAATCGTTTAATTCATTTTCAGAAAAGTTAAGAGTTCAACTATTGATAAAAATGTTTTTTTTTCTCAACATTAAAGATCAATAAAGATTTTTAGCTGAAAGTGAAACTATGGTCCTCGCTGATTCATATAATGCAAGTCATTGACTGTTTACATGGACATCAGTAATGGAATTAAGGGTGTAGGTTTGCACTTGACATTGGTGGGGATGGGTGAATCAAACAACACATATATGCTATTATTTATTTAACTGCTATTAAAATATATTAATAATCCTCTTTTCATGCAGTTTGAGTTTTAAGCCTGTAGCCAAGGGGGGTTTGGGTGGTTCGAAAGACCATAAGTTGGATTATTATTATTATTATTATTATTTATTATTATTATTATTATTATTATTATTATTATTATTATTATTATTATTATTATTATTATTATTATTATTATTATTATTTTAAATGTATTTATTAATATTAAAATGGCCAAATTCTGACAGAGGAAAGTTGAATGTTCTGGCTAGTTTTCATTTTCACTTCATTTTCACTGTTATTTTTGAAGATGTAAGCAAATTGTTTTTGGGGCTGCGATAACATTCTGTTATTTCTAAATATCAAAAAAGTGCCAAAACTATCATAAACGTTCATTTGTATTAATTATGTTGAATGAAATAAAGAGTTTGAATTCCTAAAACATGCAACAGATATAGCCCTCTTTACAGTAATTTGCTGTAATCATGCTACCTGCCTTATATTCACAATAAAATTATGAACACAACACATTACTGTGAATTTTTACAGTTAAATCCTGTATTGTGATATCGATGTAATTTACTGTGAAATTACAGTAACATGTTGTGAAAATCTGGACATTTTTTACAGTGTAGAGAGATACAGATAAAAGTATAGAATAGGTAATATTGATGTTTAACAGTGAACGTTCATATGCCAGTGAGCTCATGACATCTCAAATCAGAAATTATTTGCATGAAATAAGTGTCCAGGAAAGTGAATTAAATGGACTGTAAAGTGAAATAAGTGGATGGGAAGTTCGGTGTTGTGAATGTTTAACATGTCTACAGACTGCATCAGTCACACTGCTGAATCAATAGGAAGATATTGACTCTCTTTTTTGCATCACTTTGTGTCTTTCCTGCTTCTGACGGCTGAAATGAAGACGTGTGTGTGTGTGTGTGTGTGTGTGTGTGTGTGTGTGTGTGTGTGTGTGTGTGTGTGCGCTGCTGACAAGGCGATTTCTCTCACACTCTTATGGGAGTCTTTCCCACACTTCGTGTGTGTGTGTGTGTTGCAGGGATGCTGGGAAATCTGTTGACAGATGTTTTCTCTAACACAGCTGTTTCTCCGTCTTCTGAAGCAGATCTTTTTGTCAAACTGCTGAGCTTCTCCCAGTCCCTATTCACACCTGTCCTTTATCTTTCTCTCATGTCTGTTTCCTTCTGTCACTCACAGAAAATCTGTGTCTTGTGTATCAATGCACCATGTTCAGTGTCTCTTTTGAGAAAGTGAATCAATGCCTTTAACATTATTGACCCTTTTCACATTTTCAGGTTTCTTAGTAGCGTATAAGTCGTCATAGTCAGGTAAACTTTGAATGGGGGAGAACAACAAATAAGTTTCTTACAATCCTATTTGCTGAAATAATAAAAGAAAAACTCCACGATGGTGTTATTAAGACTTTCAGGAAAAGTAAAAATAATAGTGTGAGACTGCTAATGGCAGCCAGAAGAGTTTACTGTCCTGCCCCTCCTATTAACACTGCATTAGAAACACCTCGCATAAGCGGTAATCAACTTTTTTTTGTCATTTGATGCAAAGATTATACAATACATGCATAAATACAGAAAAAAATCTAAATATTAAAAATTAAGGATTTAAGATGCTGATGACCGTAAAAGCACATCATGATTTTGCCAAGTACGATGCGATCCTGGATTAATATCTATTTTGATCCTGGAACATCATTGTTGGAAAATGTAATCCATACCCATTTCCTACCCCTAAACCCAACCATAACTGTAAATTTATTCTTAAAATAGGATATAGGGAATAATAGATGGATAACAATCATGTAGAAGTGCTTAAACCTAACCGTAAGCCTAAACTTCACATAAACGGTAAACTTATCCCTTAATTCTGATTGGCTGTTTGGAATGTTGTTCCAGGATCAACATAGATGTTAATCCAGGAACGCGTCCTATTTGGTGAAATCAGGTTGTCGACCGTAAAATGCATCTTGTGAAAAGGCTCCAGTGGATTAAATTGATAAAGACATTTAGTTCAAAGGGTAATTCACTCAAAAATGGAATTTACCTCATGATTTACTCACACTCATGTGGTTGTAAACGTTTAAGTTTCTTCTGTTGAACACTAAAGATTTATCGGTAACACTTCATAATAACTACACACTATGAATCATTTATTAAGCATTAGCAAATAGTTCTGTTAAGCATTAACTCTACATTAATAAACGTTAGTGAGCAGTTTATAACTGCAGCTAAAAATGCTGTATTCTTGACTTATAAGCACCTATATAATGTGCTTAATAATTGTATTTTCATACTTAGTTAATGATTAATTTCATTACTAAATTAAGTATTGCATTATTTACAAACCAGTTGTATTTAAAGGTAGTTGAGGGTTTTTAGGATCATTCAGAATGAGTTAGTAAATGATTAATAAACTATTGAAATCAACGTTTATATATCTTATTATTCAGGCATATATTAAGGGTTACTATGTATGTTAATAAATGCTTTATTAACTCAACTTCATCTAGTTTTGTGACCTAATCTAAAATGAGGACTATTTATGCTTTATAAATCCCTTATAAATGACAATTAAAGGCTCAGAATCAAATGAACAATAATCTTTGCAATCTTTTCTAAAAAATAAAATTACTATAAAGTTTAAACATTGCCAAATAACAGGAGTGTCAAAATACGACATAAAACTGGATAAAACAACAACAACAATATAATAATTGAACAATATAAAATGATGCAATGTTTAAACTCTACAGTTATTTTATTTTAGATAAGGTTTATTTTTAGATAAGATTTATTTTTCATTTGAAGTACAGTTTTATTTGTGTATCTTTAAATAAAAAGGAATGAATAATGTCATTTCTCCTGTTTAGAATTTAACTGAGCCTTTAATTGTCATTTATAATGGATTTATTAAGCATTAATAGTCCTCACTTTAGATTAGGTCACAAAACTAGATGAAGTTGAGTTAATAAAGCATTTATTAACATACATAGTAACCCTTAATATATGCCTGAATAATTAGACATATAAACGTTGATTTCAATAGTTTATTAATAATTTACTAACTCATTCTGAATGATCCTAAAAACCCTCAACTACTCTTAAATACAACTGGTTTGTAAATAATGCTATACTTAATTTAGTAATGAAAAATAAATCAATAACAAAGTATAAAAGTACAAGTATTAAGCACATTATAAATATGTTTGTAAGTCAAGAATACAGCATTTGTAGCTGCAGTTATAAACTGCTTACTAACGCTTATTAATGTAGAGTTAATGCTTAACAGATAATGAATTAACTATTTGCTAATGCTTAATAAATGAGTTATAGTGTGTAGTTATTATAAAGTGTTACAGATTTATCATTTATCAAGCTATTGACTTTCGTAGTAGGAACAAAAAAAACTATGGAAGTCAAAAATTATTCGGTGGAACAGAAGAAAAATCTAAAATTCACTATTGCTATATCAGCTTCTCTGGCTATTTCATGGCAAAAAAACGATAACATTAACAAACATTTTATAAAAATATCACTTATATAATACAAATATTAATAATGAAAGACATCAACATCAGTTAATAATACATCAAATGATCTCAAAGTTTTGTAAGATTCCCTTTTGATGAATATTCTACCATTTTTGAAGGACTTGCGTTAAACTTTACAATAAGGTTGTATTAGTTAATGTGAGAATGCATTTACTAATATAAACAATGAACAATACATTTGCTGCAGTATTTGTTCATGTTAGTTAATGACAATGCAGTCGTTCATTGTTAATTTAACTCACGGTGCATTAGTTAATGTTAACAAGCAAGAATTTGGTTTTTAATAATGCATTAGTAAACTTGGACTAATTACGAACAATACTTGCACAGCATTTATTAAATCACAGTTCATGTTAGTGAATACATTAAAGATGCAGTATGTAAGTTTGACACCCAGTGGTTGAACTAGGTATTGCACTCAAAACACATGCAAGCGCAGGTTCCCAGCTTGATGAAAACAGGAGTGTGTCTGACAATTGAGCCTAAAGGCTGATTTAAGTCGTGTTCAAAATAAAAGCAACGGCACACGATAAAAGGAATATTCTCCATATTAAAAGGAGGTTTTGGTCTAACCAACACCTCGAATTGATATTTTAGAAACGGCTTTTATTTCTTGCAGCTGAACAACAGAAAACTGACAATGATCAGCTCCGATTCACCTCATGTGCTTTATTCAGTGTTAAATGCTAATAATGTGAGTTCGAATGCCATTTTACATGACATTTATAACCATACTACTGAAAGCAGCAGCAGATAAATCACCTCAGATCTGGAAAATAAAAAATACCATTTGAAATTAAACTTCAGAACTAAACATATCAGTGATTCAGCATCTACTTTTAATAATAAAGAGGTTTTATTTGGATTAATTAGATTGTAAACCTTACTATTTCATTGGTGTGCAGTTAGTGCACCTATATTCTGTGCTTCTGAATGGCTGTATTGAAATTTCAATCTTGCTTCATCTGGTGCAAACAGCCAAATTGCTTATCACTGTACTAACAACATGCTACATGACGAGATTGCAATGTAACCTGCTCACCTAATGTTTACGTTCGTAATATTTATACTATTTGCACAATAACCACCTCATGTAAAATTCTGAATCTGCGTCTCATTTTGAAGTCTGCTACTGTCCATCGGAGGCCGCATTTCGGTAGCAGATGCATGCTTCGAGAGCCTACTGACTGAATAAATGAAATACGCCGTTTTTCAACAAGGCAGCCCGGAGTGCTGAAATATAATTGGCTAAACTGGCAGTGGGCGAGTTAAAAATGAAACAAAACAAAGACAGACATTCCAGCACGTAACGCACATTTTCAAAGCAGAATATCTGACTTCAGCATAGTTTTTCAGATAAACAAGAATGTTCACTTAGCATGTTTCCTAAATATCTGCAAACATATTATGGTATTTTTATCCTTTATAAGAGACAAAAACTTACATACAGCACCTTTAACTAGTGTGAATGTAAAGTGACAATTCCTTTTACATCTCTCTGTATAAAAATAGTTATCTGATAACATTACAAATAGGGCATTCCAATAGTATGTTTAACAGTTTGTTTCACTCTTGAAGTTAACTTACACACAAAATCATGTTTAACTACACATTAACCAGACCGTTTAATCATCTTTACTAATACTTTGTTTCTGATTTTAATATTTTTTTTTATCAGTTCAGAAGTGTGTTTTAAATATTTATGTGCACTTTAAGAGCCAGAGAGCGAGAAACTGTCTCAGCACATAGGAACTGGAAAATCAATGAAAAATAAATGAGTCCCACACGCAAAATGCCTACAACACACTTACCTTACATTTCACACATAATGGAGAGAAGCAGTGATGATGGGATTGAGTTCAGAAGCAGGAGACAGGAAGTGACATGTTGAGAAACATCATCAAACTAAGTAAGATTTTAATTATTAACTCTCACTTAAACTTTCTACAGAACTAGCCACTAATTCACATTACCATGACGTGTTCTAGATCTATGCTGAATCTATTTAGTGTGGTAAGGTGAGCTCTAGAAAACATTACACTGAAGTAGAAGGAAACAGTGAAAGTTATTCTGTTAATGAGTAGAAGGGAAAAGCCAAAGGTTCTAGAATCTAGAACAGATTCTAGAAAATATTACAATGATAATGAATAGAAAGAACCGTTAAATATTCTTGAACCTAGAACATGTTAAGACTGGTTATGTGATGTACAGAGCCAAGTTATGTCCTAGAATACATTTAAGCTGTTTAGGAGTTGATGGTAATGGTTAAATGTTGTGGAATCTAATACATTGCAGTGTTAATAAGTTGAAGGAACATTTGAATGTTCTAGAACAGTGGTTCTCAAACTTTTTAACCAAGTATCACCTCAGAAAAGAATTGTCTCCGAGTATCACTATAATAACCGGTATTGAAGTACAGTAGCGTAGTACGCCTAATTAAGCAGCTACAGCTCTGCACTGTTCAAAAACATGGCAGATTGATTCTTCTTAAGAATATTTACTGTCAGCCACTTTAAACATTATTAATAGTTTGCTTACAGGTAAAAAATTAAATAAAATCAATGCTTAAATTTAAATGTGCTTTAAAAGTTCATTAAAAATGGCACTGTTCTTAAAGTAAAAAGAAAACTGCTGTACTTAAATGTAAAGTATTATCATAGAGTGGCCTATTCATCAAAACCTGGAAATGTTCCTTGGACCTCATAAATATAGGCTATATGTCGTCCTATTCATGTATAAACTCTTTGATATTTTTTAAATATACAAATAAGTCATATATACATGCAACATATATTTGAAATCTTAACATTTAACTTGTATTTTAAATATATTAATTGGATTTGCATACTTAAATTAGAAATTAGATCTGCTTACTGCACGTTAGATTAAACTTTGTGTGTCAGAAAAGCACGTGTTTAAACCATACCTGTCAACATTGGGATATAAAAATACGGGATACTCCCCCAACAACCGTTACAAATATGGAGAGGAAATTAGCTTCAATTGATAAGACTATATAACAAACATTAGAAAATTTTAAATAAAAGATTTAGCCTATTAAAATCTAATTTACTGATCACATCGGTGTTCTCATATGTGTCAAAGGGTTAAAAGTGTGTTTTTTCTTACTTTAGTTATTCAGCAATTCCTCTGTGTACCACTAGAAGGAAGCCTGTTTACGCATACCACGGTTTGAGAACCACTGTTCTAGAACCTAGAATGTTACAATGTTAGAGTTGCATGCAACTTTTAATGCATTCTAGAGCATATTACAGTGTTTGTGTAGGTTGAAAGTTCTGGAATCTAGAATGTACAGTTTCAGTTTTGTGATTTTTAAGGTGAGTTCTAGAACATTGCAGTGTTGAGTTGAAGGAACAGTTGAATGTTCTAGAACATTGAACATTACAATGTTTGAGATGCAAGTAACTTGTGTGCATTCTAGAGCACATTAGTGTGTGTAGAAATGAACCGTTTAAAGGTCTAGAATCTAGAACATGTTGCAGTGAAATAGGGTGAGTTCTAGGAACCATTATAGTGATAACAAGCAGAGGGGAACAGTGAAAGTTACACCTTTAAAGTAGAAAGGAACAGCCAAAGGTTACAGAATCTAGAATGTTTTTAATTCCAAGCAACGAAAGTGAATTCTAGAACACATTACAAAGTTGATGAATAGAATGATCCTTCAAAGATCCTTGAACCTAGAACCTATTAGATTGTTATTGTGATGTACAGAGCAAGGTATGTTCTAGAATACATTAAGGTGTTTATGAGTAGATGGTAACAGTCAAAGGTCATAGAATCCAGAACATTACAATGTTTGAGATGCAAGTAACTTGAGTGCATTTTAGAGCACATTAGTGTAAAACTCGGGTATAGAATCTAGAACATGTTAAAGTGTTTGAGTTGTAGTGTAATAAAGTGAGTTCTAGAAATGACTGTAGTTATAATAACAGAAGGAAACAGTGAAGGTTACACTGTTAATGAGTAGAAGGGAAAAGCCAAAGGTTCTAGAATCTAGAACGTTTTTAATTCCATAAAACTGAAATGAATTGTAGAAGATGTTACAGTGTTAATGAATAGAAAGAACCATCAAAAATTCTTGAATCTAGAACATGTTAGATTGTGATGTACAGAGCCAAGTCATCTTCTAGAATACATGCATTTAGGAGGAGATAGAAATGGTCAAAGGTTGTAGAATCTAGAACATGTTACAGTGTTGTTCAGTTATGCGATACTATGGTGAGTTCTAGAACATTGCAGTGTTAATGAGTTGAAGGAACAGTTGAATGGTCTAGAACCTTGAACATTACAACGTTTGAGATGCAAGTAACTTGGGTGCATTCAAGAGCACAGTGTTTGTGTAGAAATGAACAGTTTAAAGGTCTAGAATCTAGAACATGTGCAGTGTTTAAGAGTTGTAATGAAATAAGGTGAGTTTTAGAAACCATAATAGTGAAAATAAGTAGAGGGGAACAGTGAAAGTTACACCGTTAGAGTAGAAAAGAACAGCCAAAGGTTCTAGAATGCTTTTAATTCTAAGACACTAAAGTGAATTCTAGAACACAGTGTTAATGAATAGAAGGAACTGTCAAAGATTCTTGAACCTAGAATACGTTATACAAGGTGTTTTTGTACATGCATTTTTTTATTTCTCTTTGCTATTTGGGCTTATTAGAACCTAATTAGAATAAAAACCTAAGTATCTATGGCGTCCGGAATGGGTCAATAACCTGACGCTGCAACGTGCACTCGTCTCACCGAACGTCTCACTGAACGTCTCACTGACGTCTTAAAAAAAAATTTTTTTTGCTATTAAATCCATGCAATTTAAGACGCAGACGTGACGTTGACGTCACGTTGACGTTATGTAGACGTCACGTAAATCACGTGTGGCAGTGAAGTGTCAAGCCAGACGTTACGCGTGATTCACGTGTAGCAGTGAAGTTATTTATTTATTTTTTTCGCTAACACGTATCATAACACGCTGCTCACACGGCTCAGTGCAGTGTGTGAGCCAGTGCACAATTTTCTTGCCCTTTATACATTCCTCTCAATGGACGTGACATCGGCGTCTGACTTGTTACATGACGTCTGCGTCTACCTTTTTTTTTTTTAAATATATATTTTTGAGCAGTTTTTAGTGCGGCTGTTAGCTTTTTGCCGGCTAACTTATACAATATACAATAATGTTCTGCAAATTAAACATAAATATATTAATATATAATGATATTTGTTTTCAAGATAGCATAAAAACGTATAAAAATGTATAAGATAAATAACAAATGTCTCCGGAAGTAAAGTTTAGGTTGTTTATTAGTATAATCATGTCATTTAGTTTTATAAAATCCTTTTTAAATTCGTTTTACATTTGAGTCTTATTGTGTTTTATTTTTTTACATGTTTAATGTAGCCTACAGCATATCAGTGATGACCAACTCATCGATCGCAATCGCCTGTTAGATCTGATACTTTTGCTGTAAAAATATTAGAAAAATAGAAAATTACGTTAACTATTATTGTGTTGTTTTTAAAGCACCTGTCTTCATTTTACGTTTAAAACGGAATAGGATTCTTTGAAGAAAAAAACTACTTATTTTATTCTTTTTTTCTTTCTTTTTAGAAAGAAAATTAATATTTTATTCAGCAATAATGTTATGTTGATAGTATTTATTTTATTGATAATAATTTGCCAGGATTCAAATCAATCAATCAATCCTGTAAAAATATCATTGAAAAACTTATTTAATAGCACAACGTTAATCCATTGAATTATCAGGCGACATAAAAATGTTAAAAATTAAACTTTGCATCACATAAATAAACAAAGCATATTAAACTAGAAAATAATTATTTTAAATTGTAATAATATTTTCTATTAACCAAACCCCGACCATTTAATAAAAAATAAATAACCAAAACAGTGTATAATCCTAAAACGTTAGCCTACTGTTATTTGAAATATATATATTTTTATATATATTATTATTATTATATTATTATTATTTTTTATTATTTATTTTTGTGTGTGTGTGTGTGTGTGTGTGTGTGAAAACGTGCTTTAAATGTTAAAGTAAAATCGCCAGTAGGTGGCAGAATGTCACTATATATGCTAAAAATATGTTTACTACAAATTACTTTAGAGGGATTTTTTTCAGTTTTCCTCAAAATGGTTGATGTGGGCATTGTAGCACTTTAAATACATGTAATGCCCGTTTCATTCATACTTGAGCAGAAATTATATATGCCTCACAAAGAAGATGAACAGTCCAGGAAATCCCTAATATGGATGAAGGCATCAGCTATTGCTGTAGTTGAATAAAAATAAGATCTGAATAAACATGACAAAACTTTGATCATTTACACGACTGCGACAATGAATGTTTTATACAGAATTATTATCCCCCTTTGAATTTTATTTTCTTTTTTAAATATTTCCCAAATGATGTTTAACAGAGCAAGGAAATTTCCACAGTATGTCTGATAATATTTTTTCTTCTGGAGAAAGTCTCATTTGTTTTATTTCAGCTAGAATAAAAGCAATTTTGCATTAAAAAAAAAAAACATTTTTAAGTCAAAATGCTAATAATTCTGAGTTCAACTATATGTGTTCTTACAGCCATTTTAGGTATTTTAATAAGAAAGTCGATTTATAATCCCCTGCTAACTGACATAGCATGTTACAGTAGAATGTAGCTATAAAAATAATAAGCTAGATCCATTAATTCACTGTGATTTAATTACAGAAACAGAAGTGACTGGCCATATCATATCTCGATAACTATGCCTAGATATCTACTTCATATCTAGAAAGCTAGTACAATTTAGATTTTACTGACTAATTCGCATGTATTTACATTGGTATGATCGATTAGTTATTTTATTTTAACAAAACTACACACATTTTATACTGTGGAAACAAATATTAAGCTTCATCAGTAGTTAGAACTATTCACTTTCGCAAAAGAGAAAAAATATTATTACCTCATCAACTTTAGCTCCTTAAAACAATGAATAAATGAAGTGCAGTAGCGGAGTTTTTTAAAACCATGTGACAACAGTGCCACTCCCACCTGCCGGTAGAAACAGGTACTGCTGAACAGCTGATGATTTAATTACCCGACACAAACGCGGAATGTTTGTGATGTATGTGGTAATTTTCAGTAACAATACTTAGATAAAATAAATGTGATACAACATATTTAAGTGCAACACATTGCAAAAGATCAGGGGCCTTTGTCAGTACATCAGGGGCTGATTTTCTGCTTTTCCTGCAGGTGCTAAACACACTTAATATGTGATGATATGGGAGAATTAAGAGAAACCTTGACTCTAAAATGTCGATTCCCTTCCATGTTTTCTGTACCTGTTAATACAAAGTTTGTATGTACCTGCAAAAACATTTAGGCTATAAAAGTACAAAATAATAATAATAATAATTATAAAGTGAGCATGCTCTTGACTTTTGGGGTGTAATTTTTTTTGTATAATTATGTCAGAACACCTGTCAGTCAAAACTTGACAAACTGTACAACTACATAAAATTATAACTGTACGAATATTGTTTATGTTATTTAAATTGACATTTAATTATGGCATACCAATGTTTATATCATTTGTATAAATATTTATAAATATATACCAGTTGAAATAAAAAGCTGTGAATAAAAATGGTAAAAATAACTCAATTGCAAATTAAACATAACTGAAGATTTAAGTGAAAACAATAATAGAGAACTAATAGGTAAAATAAAGCTGGAATAAGCAGCGGAACAGTAAAGTGGCAGACGACACGCAGACGTCACGTTCAGGCAGCGGAACATTAAAGTGGCAGACGCAGACGTCACTTTCGGCAGACGCAGACGTCACGTTCGGCAGACGCTGACGTCACGTTCAGTGAGACGAGTGCACGTTGCAGCGTCAGGTTATTGACCCATTCCGGACGCCATAAGTATCATCTTTTGATACGATGTACTTTTAGAGAAAAATGATGTCCATATATGTGGAGTTGTGGTCTGAATTTTACATAAACTTGTTCCTGAATTTTTTTAATGCATATTTAACATAGAATCTTTTTTTAACTTGCTTTGATTATCAGAAAGTAAAAACAATTTTTATCCCCATGTTAGTGTTTTTCAGTTGTGTGATACTAAGGTGAGTTCTAGAACATTGCAGTATTTGTGAGTACCAAAGAAGGAACAGTTGAATGTTCTAGATCCTTGAAAATTACAATGTTAGAGATGCAAGTAACTTGAGTACATTCTTGAGCACATTAGTGTGTGTGTAGAAACGAACAGTTTACAAGTCTAGAATCTAGAACATGTGCAGTGTTTAAGAGTTGCAGAGAAATAGGGTGAGTTCTAGAAACCATTACAGCAACCCAAAGGTTCTAGAACATTATTGCTTTTTAGTTGTAGGAACTAAGGTGAATTCTCGAACTTTAGTGGTAATAAGCAGAAGGGAATGGTTGAAGGCTCTAAAATGATTAAAACAACATAGAAACATCTTCCTTTTCTCATTACATTTTTGATTCTTTCTCACCTTGAAAGTCGTCATATATGATGCCTTTTAGCTGTACAGTCTGTTGCCCTCCAGATAATAAGAACTTCATAAGAGCTTTGGAAAATGAACAGTATTATTATTATACGTTCATCTAGAACTCTATTACAACAAGTATTGATTACAACAAGGCAAAGCAAACTGACTCTACGACAAGCAAATAACAAGCTATCAATTCACACTGTTGAGGAAGGGGAATATAATCATTGCTTATGCCATCTAACGAGCCCAAACATTCACTACCAAGCATATGTGCTATAAAAAAAATACAACCTGAAGTGGAACATTATAGAAGCTAACACAGCGCATTGTTTATGGGGGGTCTAATGACTATACTATGAACACACAGCGATAAACTTCACAACCCAAAATACACTTTAGTCTAGTTCACAGCATTGATATCTTAATTCTCTTCATCTACTCTCTACTACTTAAGCACTGGCTTCACTTCACCCTCTTCTATACCGTGCTCAATTGAGTGTTTGTGTGGGTGTAGACAAGCTAAGAAAAAGGATTGAGCACTCCACAGATCAATTAATAATGTCTGAATCACTGACAAGACCATTATGAAAAAATGACCATTTGTGAATTGATCAGTCTGTGCCAGTTTTTACTCATCAAAGAGGGTAAAATGCACCAGCAGAATGTATAAAACCGAATGAGCTTTTAGCATCTCTACAAAGGCCTGTTTTACCATCAACAGACCAATTAAACTAAAAGCCGTTTCCTAAAGATTCTAAATCAAGTATGCACTCTATACTACGAGCCGTTTAATACCAGCTGAGTCCTACCTTTATGAGTATATCCCTCCTTTTTCTCTTCAGGTGACATGTGTATTGAAACCATCTCTATGCTTGGATCAGACTCCAATGCTGAGATTGGCAGCACAGATTCGTCTGTTGTCCTGGCAGACTCTGGTATCGGCCCATGTGACTCTCTTTTTGGCTCATTATGTAGGTGTCCATGAGGGTTATGCAATGGCCCATGAGGATTTGCTACTGACCCATGAGTGTTATGCCCTGACCCATGAGGATTCGCTACTGACCCATGAGTGTTATGGCCTGACCCATGAGGATTCACTACTGACCCATGAGTGTTATGTCCTGACCCATGAGGATTCACTACTGACCCATGAGTGTTATGTCCTGACCCATGAGTGTTATGTCCTGACCCATGAGGATTCACTACTGACCCATGAGTGTTATGGCCTGACCCATGAGGATTCACTACTGACCCATGAGTGTTATGCCCTGACCCATGACGATTCACTACTGACCCAAGAGTGTTATGCCCTGACCCATGAGGATTCACTACTGACCCATGAGTGTTATGCCCTGACCCATGAGGATTCACTACTGACCCATGAGTGTTATGCCCTGACCCATGAGGATTCGCTACTGTCTTATGAGAGACATGCCCTGACCCATGAGGATTTGCTACTGACCCATGAGGGTTATGCTCTGACCTATGAGGATTTGCTACTGACCCATGAGAATTATGCTCTGACCCATGAGGATTTGCTACTGACCCATGAGAGTTGTGCGCCGACCCATGAGGTTTTTCTACTGACCCATGAGGGTTATGCTCTGACCCATGTGGGTTATGCCCTGACCCATGAGGGTTATGCTCTGACCCATGAGGATTTGCTACTGACCCATGAGCGTTATGCCCTGACCCATGAGGATTCACTACTGACTCATGAGGGTCATGCCCTAACCCATGAGGATTCACTATTGGCTCATGCGTGTTGTGCTCTGACCCATGAGGGTTTTGCCCTGACCCATGAGGATTCACTACTGACCCATGGGGGTTGTGCCCTGACCCATGAGGATTTGCCACTGACCCATGAAGGTTATGCTCTGACCCATGGGGATTTGCTACTGACCTATGAGGGTTATGCCCTGAGCCATGAGGATTCACTACTAATCCATCAGGGTTATGCTCTGACCCATGATGATTCACTACTGACCCATGAGTTTTATGCCCTGACCCATGAGGATTCACTACTGTCCCGTGAGAGTTATGCTTTGACCCAGTAGGATTCACTATTGGCTCATGTGTGTTATGCCCTGACCCATGAGAATTTACTACTAGGTCATGAGATTTATGCTCTGGCCCATGAGGTTTATTCTCTGACCCATGAGGATTTGGTGCTGACTCATGAGGGTTATTCTCTGACCCATGGGGATTTGCTACTGACCCATGAGGGTTATGCCCTGAGCCATGATGATTCACTTCTGATCCATCAGGGTTGTGCTCTGACCCATGAGGATTCATTACTGACCCATGAGAGTTATGATCTGACCCATGAGGATGTACTACTGGGTCGTGAGATTTATGCCCTGACCCATGTGTATTTACTACTGGGTCATGAAATTTATGCTCTGACCCATGAGGATTTGCTGATGACCCATGAGGGTTATGCTCTGACCCATGAGGATTCACTATTGGCTCATGTGTGTTGTGCCCTGACCTATGAGGATTTACTTCTGGGTCATGAGATTTAGGCTCTGACCCATGAGATTTCATTACTGAGTCATGAGATCTATGCTCTGAGCCGTGATGGCTTACTTGTGGCTCATGAGATTTATGCTCTGACCCATGAGTATTTGCTACTGACCCATGAGGGTTATGTTCTGACCCATGAGCATTTACTATTGGCTCATGAGATTTATGCACTGTCCCATGAGTATTTACTTCTGGGCCATGAGTTTTATGCTCCGATCCATGAAGGTTCACTACTGGCCCATGAGGGTTATACTCTGACTCATGAGCATTCACTACTGGGTCATGAGAGTTATGCATTAACCCATGAGGATTCACTACTGGATCATGGGGACTCACAACTGGGTCGTGAGATTTGTGCGCTGACCCATGAGGATTCACTGCTGACCTATGAGTGCTATGCTCTGACCCATGAGGTTTTACTACTGGCTCATGAGATTTATGCTCTGACCCATGAGGATTCACTACTGACCCATGAGGATTCACTACTGGGTCATGAGATTTAGGCTCTGACCCATGAGGATTCACTACTGGCCCATGAGGGTTATGTATTGATTCCTGAGGATTCACTACTGGCCCATGTGGGTTATGCCCTGACTCGTGAGGATTCACTACTGACCCATGAGGATTCACTACTGACCCATGAGAGTTGTGCTCTGACCCATGAGGATTCACAGCTGACCCATGAGGGTTATGTCCTGACTCGTGAGGATTCACTTCTGACCCATGAGGGTTATGCTCTGACCCATGAGATTTCACTACTGACCCATGAGGGTTATGCTCTGACCCATGTGGGTTATGCTCTGACCCATGAGGATTCACTACTGACCCATGAGGGTTATGCCCTGACCCATGAGGATTCACTACTGACCCATGTGGGTTATGCCCTGACCCATGAGGATTCACTACTGACCCATGAGTGTTATGCTCTGACCCATGAGGGTTATGCTCTGACCCATGAGAATTCACTACTGACCCATGAGGTTTAGGCTCTGACTCATGAGGATTCACTACTGGCCCATGAGGGTTATGCCCTGACCCATGAGGATTCACTACTGACCCATGAGGGTTATGCCCTGACCCGTGAGGATTCACTACTGACCCATGAGGGTTATGCCCTGACCCATGAGGATTCACTACTGACCCATGAGGGTTATGCCCTGACCCGTGAGGGTTCACTACTGACCCATGAGGGTTATGCCCTGACTCCTGAGGGTTCACTACTGACCCATGAGGGTTATGCCCTGACCCGTGAGGGTTCACTACTGACCCATGAGGGTTATGCCCTGACTCGTGAGGGTTCACTACTGACCCATGAGGGTTATGCCCTGACTCGTGAGGGTTCACTACTGACCCATGAGGGTTATGCATTGATTCCTGAGGATTCACTACTGGTTCATGTGCTTTATGCATTGACTCATGAATATTCACTACTGACTCATGGGGGTTTACGTTTGGCTCAAGAGGTTTATGCGGTGATGTTTGTGGATCCCCTATTGGCTGATGAGGCTTACGCATTGATTCATGAAGATTTACTATTTGCTCATGGGGTTTAGGCATTGACTCATGAGGATTCACTTTTGGTTCATGAGTTTTCTGTATTGTCTCATGGCTAGTATGCATTGAATGAGGTTTCACTGTTGACTCATGAAGTTTCTCAATTGGCTCATGATATTTTGTTACTGATTCATCCGATGTTCGTGTTGCTCCATGAGATTCCGCTGTAGTCATATGAACTTGAGGCTTTTGTAGTGGCTTGTGTGTTTCCGATATCGGCTTTGGAATCGACTCTGGCATTGGCTCGGCAGACTCTGGTACTGATCCAACAGGTTCAGGTGCTGGTGTGACAGATGCACTGGTGACTAATAATAGGATTCACAAATTGAAAAAATACATTGAGAACACGGAGACACTTCATACCAGTTTCTTCTCTGTGTCTGTTATGTTCCAGAAAAGTCTCCACTCTCTTTACATCTTCAGATACTTCATGTCTCCCTGAAGTCCCCTCTTTCTTCTCAGAAATCTCCTCAACCTCCCCAGAATCCTCCACTGGTGGTGCTATAAGGATCACTTGGATGTAATCATTTGAATAATCACAAATTTGGTACACAAGCAGCATGTTCTTCTCTATAAACAGCAACCAAACAACAAGCGGTCTAGAAAGAAATAACCTGTACATCAGCCTATACTCTATAGCGAGACAAACTCCACAATCAACCACCGATTAATTAGGGCAAATCAACAAAGCCACGTCTACCACAACACTACTACAATGACAAAATACTATTGATTAGCACGTCACGTCTCTGTGAAATAATTTGTGTTAATTGCAGGTAAATGTCTGTAAAGTTACCAAAATGACTTTGCCTGTGTGAACTGCATTTGAAATTTAGCGGTAAATAGGGCTGTGAAATTAATCGAAAATCCGATTTCGATTTTGGCTTCTGGCGATTATGAAAAACCATTAATCGAGACAAACGATTACTGCATCATATACCGCCCCTTTCCTGTTGTAAACATTTGTTGCTCTGCAAAGCTCAGTTCCACGTGAAAATGACTAAAAGCATGTACTGTAATGTTGCGCATCCCATGCTGCAAACGTTACATTCATTGATGTACGTTGGAATCATTCATATTTTTAAAAGCGCTGTTGTGTGCCGCGCTTGGCCTCGGACAGGCTCGGAGACGAGCACAGCACACACACATCTGACGCCATCTTAATGCAAGCGCTTTAATGGTCAAATACATGCACATTTGTGTCAGAGCGCGGTGTTTAATGATCATTGATATTAACCCTCATTTGTGTAATAAACAAACAAGTTGAGAATCAAAAGACATGTGAAAGAAACCATATCAGAGCCGCACTATTCTTAAAGTGACAGCGTGCTATATTTCTGCTGCCGACTGTTTTTATTATTAATCAAACAACAAAAGGAGAAAATCCCTCACTGCTCTTGACTGAAGGGCTTTTGTAGCTGATGTTTTTTTTCTTACAGTGAAGGTGCTTAAAGCACAGTTTAAACATAACAGATTTAATAACTCATTTCTAATAACTGATTGATTTTATATTTGCTATGATGACAGTACATTATATTTTACTAGATATTTTCAAGATACCAGTATTCAGCTTAAAGTGACATTCAAAGGCTTAATTAGTGTAATTAAGCAAGTCATTGTATAACTGTAGTTTCTTCTGCAGACAATCAAACATTCAACAATTATATTGCTTAAAGGGGCTAATAATATTGAGCTATTAAAATAGGTTTCAAAATATTTAAACCTGCTTTTATTCTAGCCGAAATAAAACAAATTTCTCTAGAAGAAAAAATATTATAGGAAATACTGTGAAAAATTCCTCTGTTAAACATCATTTGGGAAATATTTATATATAAAAAATATATATGACTTTAACTGATAATTGTTTTGAATAATCGTGATAACAATTATGACCAAAATAATCGTGATTATGATTTTTCCCATAATCGAGCAGCCCTAGCGGTAAAGACGTTCTGTAATTTTCCAGAAAAGCACCATTCACAGGTCCATTTCAGAAATACCGTTCTGACACCATTAATCAAGTGTCAATTGATCAATTCTGTGGGTGTATAGAAAAGTATTGTGAACAACTCTGATGAAGAGATGTGAAACAAACACTTTGGCTTGTCGAGAGGTATGTTTGAGTGTGCTGCAGCAAAGTCCCTTTTAAGGCAAGTCATTTCTCTCTGCGGCCATCTTCGAAACACCTCTCGGGCAGTACGCTCGGGCATTCTGTCAGAATGGGAAAACATCAAATTCTCCAAAATTGTTTGCTAAACTTAATCAAACTTAATCAACTTAAAATTAATCAAACGACTGTCTCTATATGTTTAGTTTCCAAAGGTTTGATTCAAACTAAATCTGTATATTTTCAGTGTGCTCAAGCTAATGCGCACTCGAAAGGAACAAGATCACGACACCAACCTCATTTAAGGCTGTTGTACACATTATCATCCTCTGGATAATGATATTCTGATCATGCTGCTCTTCTGAAGTAATTCACAACTTTGTCTTGATGGTGAATCTCCTCCAGAAATGACAGCGGCTCTTTGTTTACAAGTTTGTGGGTATTTGAGTAGTTGCTGTCATGTGATGTGCATTTGACAGGACTGACTGCACCTCATGTTCATTTCATACAGATTACAAAACAAATAAACTTTTGTTTTCAAGTGTAGTAGGTTCGTATAAAAGTAGAGATTTCAAGCTTTGTGGATATATATCTTATGTTTGTGAAGCAAGTATTCGCAAAGATTCCAGTGGGTTTCTTGACCGCCAAACTGTCATAAAAGCACATCTGGTCTGAGCTTTTTCCCCAGAGAAATGTCAGTCTAGATATTGATCGATGATTGGCTCCTGTACTAGTAGGCGGGGCTTCATGTGCCATATTGACCGTTACACTTTTCCCCATTCAAAACCACACGAGTGACATGTCTTGTGTATTTGAGTCTTTGGCTGCAGCTTGTGAAATCTCTTCGAAATCTCTTTAAAACCTCTTTGAAATGAAAGATTACTGGTGTTGCACTGAGATCTGAACGTGTCATTAGCATTACAATGTTCTGATTGGCTGGCAGTAGGTGTCATACAGGCAATTTTCCTTCTGCATTCACACTAAGTAAATTCCGGAAATTTACTGGTCGTGTTACAGCTTATCATTTTGGAAAATTGCCAGAACAAGTTTACCGATATTTTTCCAAGTAAGTGCCTTGTTTACACATGATCTCTTTACAGAAAATGAACAGTAGTTTTCTGGAGAAGTATGTATGCAAATTTATGGAATCAATGTAGGGCCATATATACTTGCAACATAAAAGAAAGTTTTACAAACAAAATTGAGCAAAATATTTGGAAAAATAATGCAAATCTCAAAAAATCGCAAAGGGAAAATTGAGTTTTGAGAAATAAAAATTAATTTTGCAAACAAAAATAAAGAACTGCAAATACAAATCAAGTAGTGGAAAAAATGTATTTAAAAAATCATATATTTGCTAAGTATTTATTTTCCAGTATTGCCCAGTATTCCAGTCAATTGCAATGCTCATTTTGATTTGCGAGATTTACTGTTTGGCGATTTAAACAGCCCCCCCAAAAAAACAAAGGATTCAGGTATTTTACTTAATCTCGATTAGATTTATGACATTGATTCATGATGTTTCCAGCTGATGACGTCGCTTCATAGGTCTAGGCATGCCGCACACGCCCTAGTTCCCGTGACTCCGCCCCCTTGTCAAATCAGGGCCAGAAAGTGAGACGCACAAAAATGTGAAGTGCAAAATGGTTGACTGAAAAGCAAATCAAAATGAGCGTTGCAAATGACTTGAGAGGTTTTGTAAAGGCAATACTGGAAAAAAATATTTAGCAAATATACGTACAGTTGAAGTCAGAATTATTAGCCCCCCTGTTTATTTTTTTCCCCCAATTTCTGTTTAACGAAGAGATTTTTTTTTTCAACACATTTCTAAACATAATGGTTTTAATAACTCATTTCTAATAACTGATTTAGTTTATCTTTGCCATGATGACAGTAAATAATATTTGACTAGATATTTCAAGACACTTTTATACAGCTTAAAGTGACATTTTAAAGGCTTAACTAGGTTAATTAGGTTAACTAGGCAGGTTAGGGTGATTAGGCAAGTTATTGTATAACAATGGTTTGTTCGTAGACTATCGAAAAAAAATATTGCTTAAAGGAGCAAATAATTATGACCTTAAAATGTTTTTTTTAATTAAAAACTGCCTTTTTTCTAGCCGAAATAAAACGAGACTTTCTCCAGAAGAAAATAATATTATCAGACATACTGTGAACATTTCCTTGCTCTGTTAAACATCTTTTGGGAAATATTTGAAAAATAATAAAGAAATTCAAAGGGGTTTAATAATTCTGATTTAAACTGTGGATTTGTATATTTAATAATGCAAGTATTATTTTTTCTTTATTTGCATTATTTTACAATTTTTGTCTCAATATTTTTTTTTTGTTTGCAAAACTTTTATGGTGCAAGTATATATCGCCTTGGATTGACTCCATAGAGATTCTCTTTGCTGTAGGACTTTCAATCATAGCTCAAACAATTAAATAAAATCAGTCGTGTGATATCAATAGTTCAACTATTGTTTCTGTAAAATTGTCTTTTGCTTGTTACGTCTGGCCTTTATTGGTGTGATTCTCAGGGTGCACTCACACTAGGCTTTCTGAACCATGCCCAGGCCCGTTTCCTAGTTTGTTTGACAAGTGTGAGGGCTCCGAATTGCGCCCAGGCATGGTTCAGTTGGCTGGCCCTGGCCCGGTTGGAAGAGGGGTGCCAGAACATGGTTCAGTTGGGCTTTGGCATGGTACACTTGTAGTGCAAATCGTGCCTGAGTGAGAAACTGAAGACGCAACGTCACTTTTAAGGGACTGTTTCATATTGATTTATCAGTCATTCTTACTGTTCAATAAACATGAGCTGTCATAGTTTATTAAAGATTCAATCAGCTGCACCTTCAGCAAACCTCCTAACACCTGCAGCATGCAGCTTTAATGATTTATGTGCGTCAAAAGTCATTGATCTGTTCCGGAAAAATGTTTGACTGCGTGTCACTGCAAATCAAACGACTAAAAACAATACAAAACAATATAACTAAAGCAATGTCCACTGTGCTAAGCGAGAGCGCTTCTCTTCCAGTTAAATTGAACAGTCACATCATCGATGATGTAAGCGTGTTCCGGTTTGGAAGGTGAAATGCAACGTGAGTGCAGGCCCGTGGGGGGACAAGCACGATTCGGCAGGGTTCAAGGCAACTGTACCACTGTACCTAGTGTGAGTACGCCATTAATTCGAGTCTAGTTTTGTGAGTGTCGTGCTGAGTGATTCGCTGTAAGTGTTTCTTAAATGCATGTGATGATGAGCAGACAAACCAAACTGCAATTAATCTCCAATGACAGATTGGTTTTGTTTAAGTTGCACAAACGCGTGTAAACATCGACCATGGCATGATTTCATCAACACACGCACACTATCCTGCTGGGAACCTCAAAGATCTCCACCTTTATTAAATCTTTCCGAGGAGCTGCTCCGTCTCGCTTCTCAGCCGAGTGCTTTACTTCTCCCTTCACTTTTTCTATGCCAACTTGACGCTTTCTGTTCTGAGCTCGAGCTGGAGTTTCTCATTCACTCGTTAAACGTCATGCAGTATTCATTTCTCGGCTTCGATCAATGAGCGTGTGTGTGTGTGTGTGTGTGTGCGCAAGCGATGGATCTTTGTTTTAGATATTCGCAGGCCGCCAGTAATCCGCTTTTGTGCTGAAAGATGCAAAGTCACTCTATATTTTGACAGAGGGAAAACACTGTCTAATTGAGCATTGATTTCCCCCTGCGCACGCTTTGGAACCGTTACCCACAATCCTCCAGGGGTACGTTTGAGTAGATGACTTACTGGCAGCAGAGTCGCTGAGCTCTTGGCTTGGCTACAATGCTTTGACTGCCAAAACAAGTCTTTGAAAGATGCTTCTACAGCATACTAACAACACTAGCACACACACACACACACTTACCTTTGTTATGTATATGCATGTCTACAGGCCCCTCCTCTGGAGGTGTGGCTTTGAGGGGCGTGTCCTCTCTGAGAACATGAGAAGGGGGTGTGGCTTTTGGGGAGGTATAAAGTGCCTTAGGGTCTATTTCAGCTGATGGGACGTGGTTTGCAGTGTCTACATGTGCCGGAGGAGCATCTAATGGGATTTGAGGGGTGAGGTGTAACAGAAACAAGTTAGAGAAACCAGAGTCAGCATGGAATACACTCATACAAAGTGCTGAGCCTAACAAAACCACTTGCATTTTAAATCCTGCAGTTGCTTTCAAGGCAAATTGGGGGCGCTAGTGTCAACCGGAGAACAATTCTGCACTGCAGAGATGGTTTAGGATTCACTACATGTTCAATCTTTGTTTTAAAATATTCAGAATGGACTCTTAAGCGTACTGCTTACTGTGCAATCTATACTGTAAAGGGTTGTGCAAAATTCAGGATTAAACCATCTGCTTTCTTTCAGTTTGTCTGTCTATTACAGGTGTCACGGTGCAATCGTTTACAGTTTGGTGTGTACATAAGACTGTTTTTAATTACCACATCATTAACCTCATCTGGTTTTAAACCGTTATGAGTATCTTCTATTGAACACAAAAGAAGATATTTTGTAGAATGTTGATACCATTGACTTCAATAGTAGGAATAAAAATTATTACAGAAGTCAGTGGGTGCCAGCTAGCAGCATTTTACGAAATATCTTCTTTTGCGTTCAACAGAAGAAGGAAACTCAAGTGACAGACGAGAATTAAAAGTTTTAGGTGAACTATCCCTTAAACTTTCTACCCTACTCATTAAATTATGTTTCCACTCCACTGTTTGTTGTGGAAATACCATCATTTACACAGTGGCTTTATAATTTGTTTTCCTGCCACATTCATTCAAGCATATGCCTTCGATGATTAAGAGATAATTGGCATGTTAAGTAATGCCGTGGCTACTAGAGTTTGAGCATGCGAATTTTTGCTGCACGGCGCTGTTAATGGGGCGGAATTAAGATGATTGTTCATTAAAGGTGCTGTATGTAAGCTTTTGACTCTTCTAAAGCATAAAAGTACCATAATATGTTTGCAGATATTTCAGAAACATGCTAAGTGAACATTCTTGTTTATCTGAAAAACAAAGCTGAAGTCAGATATTCTGCTTTGATTGTGTTTTCCGTGCTGGAATGTCTATCTTTGTTTTGGTTCTTTTAACCCTCCCAAAGCCAGTTCAACCAATTATATTTCAGGAGCCCAGGTTGCCTTGATGGAAAACCGCATATTTCATTCATTCATTAAAGGCTGTGAAAGCTTTCCCGTGGACAGTAGCAGACTCCGAGAGATTCAGAGATCCACATGAGGTTATCAGTTAGCAAATAATAAAAATATTACGAGCGTAAACATTAGGTGGGCAGATTACATTGTAACCCCATGTCCTAACAATACGCTGGGTGATGATATTTGCAGTGTTTAAGCAATTTCATTGTTTATACCTGATGAAACACGACATTCAGAAGCACAGAATATGCACTCACTCACGAAATTGTAAGGTTTATAATCTAATACATACAAATTAAACCACTTTATCATTATTAAATGTAGATGCTGAATCACTATGTGTTGGTTCTAAAGTTCTAAAGTAAAATTTCTAACAGTTTTCATGCATTTCCAACATACTTTCAGTAGTTTGGCAATAAATGTCATGTAAAATGGCGTTCAAACTCGCATTATTAGCATTTAACACTGAATAAAGCACATGAGGTGTACCTGTGCTCATCATTGTTTATCCTGTTGTTCAGCTAAGAAATAAAAGCCGTTTCTAATATATATATTTCAGGTGTTAATTAGGACAAAAACTCTTTTTAATATGAAAATATTCCATCTATTGCTTTGATATAGAACACGATTTAAATCAGCCTTTAGGTGCGACAGTCAGACTCTCCTCTTGGTGCTGAATCTGGCAACCTGCTCTTGCTTGCGTTTTAAACCAGGCATGCAATACCTAGTTCAACCACTGGGTGTCAAACTTGCATACTGCACCTTTAAAAAAGCAAGCATTTTATTTATTTATTTATTTATTTATTTTTTATTTCTGTACAGAGAGGTCATGTTTTGATCTTTGATTGGTCTCACGCAGTCACGTTTTCAAGATCTGAGGTGAACTATCTGCTGCTGCTTTCAGTAGTTTGGTAATAAATGTCATGTAAAATGGCATTCAAACTCGCATTATTATCATTTAACACTGAACAAAGCAGATGAGGGGTCCCTGAGGTCATCAGTGTTTATCCTGTTGTTCAGCTGAGAAATAAAAGCCGTTTCTAAAATATTTATTTCAGGTGTTGTTTAGGACAAAAATTCTTTTTAATATGAAAATATTCCTTCTTTTGCGTACCATTGCTTTGATATAGAACACGATTTAAATCAGCCTTTAGGCTCGACAGTCACTCGACTTGCTTGCGTTTTGAACCAGGCATACAATACCTAGTTCAACCACTGGGTGTCAAACTTGCATACTGCACCTTTAAAAAAGCAAGTGTTTTTTTATTTTATTTATTTTTTATTTCTGTCCAGAGAGGTCATGTTTTGATCTTTGATTGGTCTCACGCAGTCACGTGATGCGATTTCGGAGGTTGAAGCTTGAACTTTGCAATGCAGCGAACTGCGAAACTTGTCACGCGAGCCTGCGTTTCCGATCTGCTGCATTCGCATGAATATGAATGTAAGTCTATGGGCGAAAAGTGCAGTGTGACTGCGGCTAAAGAGTAATGAATATATAGGCTGAAAACAATCAATTTGACAGCACACGCATTTTGTTTTCTCAACCTGTTAATGTTTTTCTATAGGCACATGCAGCACATTTCTATATTTACATATGTAAATTTGCATGTTGTCAAACTGATGGTGTTTCCTCAAGTCTCATTCACACTATGAGCGATTCGCAGCTGCAAAGCGTCTAGCGACCGATCATTCCAATGGAGACCGAACGACTTCCGGCGACCTCTGTCTATGCAAGTGACCGTTGGCGACCAGGTGAGCGTGTCAAGAGACACAACAAAGTTGAGAATCCTTCAACTTTATGCAAATGAAGAGCGACTTTCTTGAGTGACAGCCAATAGGAGCACCAGTAGAGGTCACGTGATCTTCTCTCAGCTCGCTCAGAAGCCGTTTGTATTCTCTGTGCTATAGA